>NW_028158915.1:0-35000 GCF_964263955.1 Coregonus lavaretus | reverse complement strand
ACAGGGAATTTTCACTAGGATTAAATGTCAGGAATTGTGAAAAACTGAGTTTAAATGTATTTGGCTAAGGTGTATGTAAACTTCCGACTTCAATTGTAAACTCAACACATTAAGTAATGACTTTAAGAATGATTACCTGCTGTATTCAAAGATAACCAACCTACAGCACTAGACTAAACTTCACTTGTGTCATCCTTGTGATATTGAGAGATAAACATGGTGATGCTTTCACTGATTGCACATAAAGGAAGATAGTTCCTACATGATAGAGGGCTTGCTTTGTTATCCAACTGATTCTTTCTGTCGTCCTGTGAACCCCGTTCATTGCTGCTCGCAGCTATATTTTATTTTATTTTTACAAAAAAAGTACTGTGTAGTTCCAGTAGTTAGCTACACCCTACATGGCCAAAAAGTCATTAACTAATGAAAACACTACCAAGATTTGAATTTAGTTCAACTACAACCAAGCTACTGTAAAATGTCCTTAAATTACAAGTTGAACTACTCCCCAACACTGTCCTTTAGCCTATGGTCTTATCCCCTCCCTCCCTCCCTCTCCTCGCCCTCCTCTCCTCTCCTCTTCCTTCCTTCCTTCCTTCCTTCCTTCCCTCCCTCCCTCCCTCCCTCCCTCCCTCCCTCCCTCCCTCCCTCCCTCCCTCCCTCCCTCCCTCCCTCCCTCCTCTCCTCTCCTCTCCTCTCCTCTCCTCTCCTCTCCTCTCCTCTCCTCTCCTCTCCTCTCCTCTCCCTCCCTCCTCCCACCTTCACCTCTCTTACGCACCTCCGTCCTTCCAGGGCTAACCTGGGGGATATGGCATAATACAAGGCAGCTCGCCCAGTATCGGTTTACATACATATGATCACACTACATGTATTTAGCTAGATGAATTTTCAGGGTGCTATACTTCAAATACAGGCATGGACACATGCAAACACACACAAAACCTCAGACACACGCACGACTACACACACGCAATTTATGTGTACACATGCAGACACAGGTAGACAGACTTAGGGACAGGTGGACGCACACACAAACATTCTCAATTCTCTTTCTCTCTCTTTCTCTCTCTTTCCCTCTCTTTCTGTATTTCTCTCTTTCATAGTTTATAGTCTAATTACATTTCTTTCATAGAATATTTGCATTGTATTTAACGTTAAAGTTTAATCATTTAAATCCTCTGGCTAAACGTCAGGTCAGTAACTGTTCTTCCCAGACATAAATACATACACACCCACACGCACACACACACACACACACACTCACAGTTTCAGATATTCACTATAGATAACGAGGTTGTCGTTGAAGAAGGTCAACTGCATTTTCTAACTTTTTCAAATTTTTAGACACATTTAGATCTGTAAGCAAATGGGCCGTAGGTGTATAGACGAGGAGTTATTATAGTGTTGGAAAGTCCCCAGAGCCCTTTGTGGTGTTACGTGCTGCAACCCGGGGCTGTTGATGAACTTAAACACAAACCTGCCTCGGGCTCACCTGTCCATCACCCTCACCGATTCTTCAACTGAAAAACGGCGGGGTGATTTGTGAGACAGAAAATAACACCCTTTCCTGCAGCTAACCTACAATGCAGTTGTAGCGTCTCTCACAAACCTGTTACATCTCCCATCCTTTCAGTAATAAATGTCATCTAATGACACATACAGTGGGCGCAGGCAACAGGCCTGTACCTATTTCAGTTATACTCATGAGCACATTATATGCATACTTGGGGGGAGGGGGGGTTGCTGTGAACAACACCTGATGAAAAACACCTGTAATACCAAACTGCCGTTCTGGTCCTGCAGCAACTGACCAGGTTGTTTATTTAACTGACACCACTTTAGACTCTTCTCTCACTCTCACCTGCTATGAAGAGAGAATCACAACACTTGAATTGGATTAATCAGACCTGTAGACAACACTGCTGCTGTATGAGAGCTGACAGCGGAAACCAGCCAGCTGCAGCAAGCAGGGATCCCAGCACAGCAGAGAACCTCAGATGGAGGCTGCATACCTAGGCTACAGCGATATTACAACTCACATCAACCCGCAAGGTCACACCACAACTGACGATAACAGGATCTACACTGAGAATGTAGGCCTTCCTTTGTCTTGGGGAAATGTGAAAAAGCCTTGTGACATTGCACACTACTTTTGGTTAAAAATAAATTGTTTAAATTGAATTCTTCAAGCTGTTATGATTATACTTGCTTTATTAATTATTATTTGGTATTGATATCTGGGGTTCAGGATTAAAATACTGAAAGATTAAAAAGTCATGATAGAATAAAAGCAAGATTAAAATGTCTAATAAAACAGGGGTTAAATCCAGTAGAAAGGAGGTAGAATAAATGATTAGTCTAGATGTTAATGGTTGTGTGTAGGACAGAATGTACCTAACCCTGCTCAACACGAAACAGATTTGCCCAAGATTACATCATAGACCTCTGTTATGAATTAGCTAGATTAGGCCACTATGAAATTGGATTTAAGAACGGGAGAGAGCGCTGGGAAAACTCTGGATTGATTTAATTCATTTAAAATGTGATTATCTGACGTTTTTTAATCATATGCCCACAAAAATCTTCAATCAGACGTAATCTATAACATAACGGATCGGGCCTGGGAAATTCACAACGATAAACTACTGATGATTACGGAATTAAATGAAGGCCTGCCTACCCGAATCCACCAGCCTGGAATCCACGATGAGAAGCAAATAGTTTTCAAGCATTTTGGTGAGCTTGGTGGTACTTTGGATACCCCGTCCTTTTCCCAGTATAAATTATTATAGGCCTACCAGACGCCTGAACATCAACTAACTCTTTACAACCTAGATCCGCATGCTCTTCTCCTCTCCCAATAACTTGGTATCCAGACTTGGCTTTTCGCTAATAAAGTGCAGGTCTACAACGCACAACATTCCGATAATATCCGCAGCAGCTCCGGCCAAAAGAAAGAAAGGATTAGACTGGAATAATTATAGAATCAATATGCACCTGCATGTCACACTGACATAAATACATCGTTTTAATATAGCATAAATGATATAGGCAATACCATTCTCAAAATGCATGATTGAATGGGCTAAATTGAATAATAAAGGATCTCAGGGAAATCATGACTGAACATGAAGGTAACACATTTCACGGAAGGACCAAGGAATTATTGATGTCTTCTAAGTATCGTTGTGTGTGTGTGTGTCTGTGTCTGTGTGATTTCCTATAAAATTGAATGATATGGGGTTATGCACAACTAAAGTCTAATTGCAAAAACATTTTAAAGGCTTCCAAGCAAACTGGATGGCATGTTATTTATCCTCGCACACAGTAGCCTATGAGTGTCACATGTATTCTCAACAAATTGTACTTCCAAACACAAGTGCAATTTTGGTTAATTAATTTCAATAACACAATGCCTAATAGACTGTTGACAGTTACGCACAGAGACAGAAATGTAAGATTCAACAATAGGCTATTAGAATGAATAAATACATTATCTTTACATTTGGAATTGTAAATTGTGAAATTAAATAGTATGTTTTTATTGCACAATTATTTTGGTTTTTAAATGTGAATTAATTGTTGGTTAAATATGCCCGAAACATTAACCTATAAATGCGTTATAACCATGAATGCGCGCTCGATTTTTCAGGACATCAGTGGGTCCTTACAAAGAAAGTTATTCTGGACTTTTGATTTTTCAGGTTCTTGAAGAGAGTGCTTAAAAATCAGACCATTCCATCCCTCTTGCAAAGATAAAAAAAAAGTGGTTTGCAATTAAACATAAATAGCTATGCTATAGAATAAGATACTTGTTTAAAATGTATCTTGCTTGCTCCGGTATCACACTGTAAACATGTAGGCCTAAATTCATCCTAATAATTGCGTGATAATGGTCATGTAATCTGGTATATTATATCCAAAATTCCCACATTTAGGCTATTATCAATTGATCTGTAAGGTGATCATACTCACGTCGTATTGTTTCTCTTTGCGACAGTGATAGGTGCTGAGGGTTCCCCTGCTTGCGACGGGACATTGCCCCTGCATCTACTCTGGCATCGCCCGGAGACCTGCGCTTGGGGTCGGCTTGCTCCGTGATGCTCCTCCGCTGGTCTGGTGCCCGGTAACCTTTTCAAATTGCTTCCAATTCAGACGACTTACAGAAAGCTACTGTAAGTGAAAAGGAGCCTACTGTGTTTTTATTGTGGTTGTTGAAAGGCGGGTTAAAAACCGCTGGTCAACTGTCCAGTTCTCTTATCGCAGAATCACTCACCCTAAATGCAATACCTGGAATGGCCAAAGGAAGCTTTAGGCTACAACAGAAACATGCAGGTGCATGGAAATATTTCTGTAAGGTTATGTTTTGTTAATAACAGCAACGGACATTGTAATAACGGCAGAGAATAAAGATCATTTCAATTCCGACGAGGTGCCCTCTTCTGCAGCGCGTTGACAACTGGGGTAGCCTACGGTGCATGCCACTCTTCGCCCGATGGGTCAATAGTCGATTCAACTGTCACTTCTTCTTCTTCTCCTCTGATCTTTCCTTAAAGAATTAGAACAAATTAGCTACTAATTTACATGATGTGAGCTTTGGCACCATTCAGTCCTCGCGGCGCGCGTCTTGGCAGCGGTGAACGGAATGGCATGGAATTCTCCGCTCTAAGAGTTGAGGGGGGAGACGGAGTCAACAGCCAGTTACAGGCAAACACCTCCTCTTTCTCTCATTCCAACCTGCCGAGGTCCAGTGTTTCCGTCTTGTTGCTTTGGGAGGACCCCGCGTGTGTGTGTGGCTGGGGTTGCCTCGGTACAATGGGATAAGAATTCAAGTTCAAGTGCGGGCGTGACGTTACTTCCACGCTGAGAGAGACATTAGTGGGGACTTGGGGGGCAGTGGGGGCGACTAGCGGTGATTCGCGTGCCCATTGGCTTACCTGGAGTGCGCGCGTTTGGCGCGTGCGGGAAGGAATCAAATGGACACTGATAGGGAGAAAACCAAAGCAACCCGTGCGCATGCAGCGCAGATAAACCGTTCCAAATCGGTTTCACAATGAGATGAGGTGGATTTTGAAAAAGCGTTAAACTGTCATTAAGGCTACTTTGAGCCTGAGTAATTTGAAGACTGTGGTTATGCCTTACGCATAGAAGTGATTTGGTCAATTTAGATTTGCTTCTACGTTCAGTAGGCTACCGACATTCGCTTTGCGTAAATGCTATAGCAATTTTTCTTTAAGATTATGTTTATCACTAATGCAGTGTTTCAGTTGTTTATCATTTTGCTAATATGTAAAATAGACACGAAGACCTACATAAAAAATGCTGTGCCAAAAATAACATTAGGTTATAATTAATTGAGGCATTAATGCAATAATAAATAATAAGCAATAAAAAACAACACATTGTTGTGAGGACAATATATTTTAATGTTGTGCATTTTGGCCCCCCGTAGTCCCGTGTAGCTCAGTTGGTAGAGCATGGCGCTTGCAACGCCAAGGTTGTGGGTTCGTTTCCCACGGGGGGCCAGTATGAAAATGTATGCACTCACTAACTGTGAGTCGCTCTGGATAAGAGCGTCTGCTAAATGACTCAAATGTAAATTATACCCACTCAGACATTTAGGCCTATAATGATTATTGAATTAATTGAGGTAGCAACATTTCATATTTAAAACAATAAAAATTAATGGGAAAGCAGTCCATTGTTACATGTTTTACAACAGATAGACATACTGCACAGGTATGTCAAAGGGGAAATCTCCCCTGTGTTTATCTGTGTCCTACATATTAATCTCCACCTTGTTGTGAAGCAACAGTACCCTCTGTTGGCATGACGACGTTAGGCATTCCCCCGTGGCTGTGTGTTAGTTCATTGGGTTTCATTGTACAACATGTGCATTATTAGCGAGTCTCAGAACAGTTGATCTCTCAACTGTCACATTTCCACACATCATTTCTCCTTTAAATGCCACTTAATTTGCCATAATAGTGATTTCTATACCAACATAAAGAATTCCTATTTGGACAGGATGATCAGGTCATTCAAGTACTATGCAAAGGATCAGAGGGAAGAGCCTCCTTGAGAAAAAACACCTTTAATAACATCAAAGTTTAATGCTCTCTGGTCATCATAGATTGGATGATGAAACCAAATGACACACTTGAGAGACATACTGTATAATGAAGAGCATCTTATATCTAGCGAAGTATAATTTAAGTACTAAAGCAAATGTAATTGCTATATTGTTCAATATGAATTAGGACATTTTAGTGGCTGCAAAATGTAGTATGATAAAATTAAAAATTAACTTAATGTGGACACAATTTCCATTTAGGATCAACCGAGGCAATGGTATACAGCATTTAGTATAGTCTGCTATGAATATTATATGAAAGTACATTTTAAGAGCATTAGAAGTCTGATTGCCGATGGGACGTCATTATTTATATAAATGAAATGTCATATCAGCTCTGTCTCAAATCGACATAACCTCAGAAGACCCTAACATAGAAATAGTGTACGGAAATCTAATAGGTTTATTTTTATTTTTTATTTTTTTTATTTAACCTTTATTTAACCAGGTAAGACAGTTGAGAACAAGTTCTCATTTACAACTGCGAACTGGCCAAGATAAAGCAAAGCAGTGCGATAAAAACAACAACACAGAGTTACATATGGGGTAAACAAAACATAAAGTCAAAAATACAACATAAAATATATATACAGTGTGTGCGAATATAGTAAGTTATGGAGATAAGGCAATAAATAGGCCATAGTGCAAAATAGTTACAATTTCGTATTAACACTGGAATGATAGATGTGCAAAAGATGATGTGCAAATAGAGATACTGGGGTGCAAATGAGCAAAATAAATAACAATATGGGGATGAGGTAGTTGGGTGGGCTAATTTCAGAATGGCTGTGTACAGGTGCAGTGGTCGGTAAGCTGCTCTGACAACTGATGCTTAAAGTTAGTGAGGGAGATAAGAGTCTCCAACTTCAGAGCTTTTTGCAGTTCATTCCAGGTAATATATGTGTGTTGTCAACAATCACAGCGTTTGAGAAGAGGGCATTGTACACAGTGACTGGTATCTATATATACTGTACCTTTATCTTAACAGGCAGGTCAATTAAGAACATATTCTCATTTACAATGATGGCCTTTACATTCTCTGTTTAACCATTTCTATAGCTAGTATTATTTTATGCAGTCCATTATTTATCCCCCCCCCCCCCCACCCCCCACCCCCATCCCCCGATTAACATTGTTACTTGATAATTTTGCTGAATTCCATTACCTCTTCATTTTCTATTGTAAATAATTGTTAATATTTTTCTAATGTAACTTGTGCTTTGGCATGATGTATCAATGCATCATGCAAATAAAGGAAATTAAAAATTAAACTGAATTGATAGACAGAAAGACAGCGAGAAAGAGACAGACAGAGACAAATGTAGCCATATCTCAGATTGCCCATCTTAATCTTTTCTTTTTATTGGCCAGTCTGAGATTTGGCTTTTTCTTTGCAATTCTGCCTAGAAGGTCAGCATCCCGGAGTCGCCTCTTCACTGTTGACGTTGAGACTTGTGTTTTGCGGGTATTATTTAATGAAGCTGCCAGTTGAGGACCTGTGAGGCGTCTGTTTCTCAAACTAGACACTCTAATGTATTTGTCCTCTTGCTCAGTTGTGCACCGGGGCCTCCCACTCTTTCTATACTGGTTAGAGCCAGTTTGCGCTGTTCTGTGAAGGGAGTAGTACACAGCGTTGTACGAGATCTTCAGTTTCTTGGCAATTTCTCGCATGGAATAGCCTTCATTTCTCAGAACAAGAATAGACTGACGAGTTTCAGAAGAAAGTTATTTGTTTCTGGCCATTTTGAGCCTGTAATCGAACCCACAATTGCTGATGCTCCAGATACTCAACTAGTTTCAAGAAGGCCAGTTTTATTGCTCCTTTAATCAGCACAACAGTTTTCAGCTGTGCTAACATAATTGCAAAAGGGTTTTCTAATTATCAAATAGCCTTTTAAAATGATAAACTTGGATTAGCAAACACAACGTGCCATTGGAACACAGGACTGATGGTTGCTGGTAATGGGCCTCTGTATGCCTATGTAGATATTTTATAAAAAATCAGCCATTTCCAGCTACAATAGCCATTTACAACATTAACAATGTCTACACTGTATTTCTGATCAATTTGATGTTATTTTAATGGACAAAAAAATTGCTTTTCTTTCGAAAACAAGGACATTTCTAAGTGACCCCAAACTTTTGAACGGTAGTGTATATATACACTGCTCAAAAAAATAAAGGGAACACTTAAACAACACATCCTAGATCTGAATGAATGAAATAATCTTATTAAATACTTTTTTCTTTACATAGTTGAATGTGCTGACAACAAAATCACACAAAAATTATCAATGGAAATCAAATATATCAACCCATGGAGGTCTGGATTTGGAGTCACCCTCAAAATTAAAGTGGAAAACCACACTACAGGCTGATCCAACTTTGATGTAATGTCCTTAAAACAAGTCAAAATGAGGCTCAGTAGTGTGTGTGGCCTCCACGTGCCTGTATGACCTCCCTACAACGCCTGGGCATGCTCCTGATGAGGTGGCGGATGGTCTCCTGAGGGATCTCCTCCCAGACCTGGACTAAAGCATCCGCCAACTCCTGGACAGTCTGTGGTGCAACGTGGCATTGGTGGATGTAGCGAGACATGATGTCCCAGATGTGCTCAATTGGATTCAGGTCTGGGGAACGGGCGGGCCAGTCCATAGCATCAATGCCTTCCTCTTGCAGGAACTGTTGACACACTCCAGCCACATGAGGTCTAGCATTGTCTTGCATTAGGAGGAACCCAGGGCCAACCGCACCAGCATATGGTCTCACAAGGGGTCTGAGGATCTCATCTCGGTACCTAATGGCAGTCAGGCTACCTCTGGCGAGCACATGGAGGGCTGTGCGGCCCCCCAAAGAAATGCCACCCCACACCATGACTGACCCACCGCCAAACCGGTCATGCTGGAGGATGTTGCAGGCAGCAGAACGTTCTCCACGGCATCTCCATACTCTGTCATGTCTGTCTCATGTGCTCAGTGTGAACCTGCTTTCATCTGTGAAGAGCACAGGGCGCCAGTGGCAAATTTGCCAACCTTGGTGTTCTCTGGCAAATACCAAACGTCCTGCACGGTGTTGGGCTGTAAGCACAGTGGACGTCGGGGCCTCATACCACCCTCATGGAGTCTGTTTCTGACCGTTTGAGCAGACACATGCACATTTGTGGCCTGCTGGAGGTCATTTTGCAAGGCTCTGGCAGTGCTCCTCCTGCTCCTCCTTGCACAAAGGCGGAGGTAGCGGTCCTGCTGCTGGGTTGTTGCCCTCCTACAGCCTCCTCCACGTCTCCTGATGTACTGGCCTGTCTCCTGGTAGCGCCTCCATGCTCTGGACACTACGCTGACAGACACAGCAAACCTTCTTGCCACAGCTTGCATTGATGTGCCATCCTGGATGAGCTGCACTACCTGAGCCACTTGTGTGGGTTGTAGACTCCGTCTCATGCTACTACTAGAGTGAAAGCACCGGCAGCATTCAAAAGTGACCAAAACATCAGCCAGGAAGTGGTCTGTGGTCACCACCTGCAGAACCACTTCTTTATTGGGGGTGTCTTGCTAATTGCCTATAATTTCCACCTGTTGTCTATTCCATTTGCACAACAGCATGTGAAATGTATTGTCAATCAGTGTTGCTTCCTAAGTGGACAGTTTGATTTCACATAAGTGTGATTGACTTGGAGTTACATTGTGTTGTTTAAGTGTTCCCTTTATTTTTTTGAGCAGTATAAAGAGAGAGAGAGACAGAGACAGAGAGAAGAGAGAGAGAGAGAGAGAGAGAGAGAGAGAGAGAGAGAGAGAGAGAGAGAGAGAGAGAGAGAGAGACCTCAGCAGATGCATCCTATTTGCTGGAAGACAACAACTCCAAAGTTACACACTCTTACCATGATCCCTCCGGCTCCCTGAGTCCCAGCTCCCTGCTCCTTACCCCTTGGGTTCCTCAATAAAACATCAGTATAGCTCCATGATGGCAGATTGCTGTTGGCTCGGGGCAAAGGCAGTTATAGCCCGGTAGCATCGGGCCAAGACACCACAACATACTGCTTGTGGACACAGGAAAGGTTTTAAGTCCAAAGTTTTGCTTCTGAGGAGACGAGTGTTGCGTGTCAGGGCTGTGTGAGTACTGTGTCAGGGAACGACCATGACAGTAGAGTAACTGAAACACTGGAGGGCATTCAACACAGGGAATGGGAAATGACTGTAAAGCTAAGGGCATAAGGGCTTTACAGTAAGGGCTAAACATTTTAAGTATGGTCATGGAAATGCTATTGAATAATAACAGAACATAAGTGCATCAATGCAATCTAGCAATGAACATTTCCAAAGATCCTGGGATCTTTACGGAGTCCCAATCGTAATAGCAAAAACATAAAAGCAGCCAAGTGCAATGCGATTTACAGTGAGCTCCAAAAGTACTGGGACAGCGACACATTTTTGCTTGTTTTGTCTCCAGCACTTTGGATTTGAAATTATACATTGACTATGGGATCAATGTGCAGCCTGTCAGCTTCAATTTGAGGGTATAGGTTGAACCGTTTCGAATTTACAGCACTTTTTGTACATAGTCCCCCCATTTTAAGGGACCAAAAGTATTGGGACAAATTCCCTTATATGTGTATTAAAGTAGTCAAAAGTTTAGTATTAGGCCACATATTCCTAGCACGCAATGATTACATGAAGCTTGTGACTATACAGTGGTCCTCTGTAGCTCAGCTGGTAGAGCACGGCGCTTGTAACGCCAAGGTAGTGGGTTCGATCCCCGGGACCACCCATACACAAAAATGTATGCACGCACGACTGTAAGTCGCTTTGGATAAAAGCGTCTGCTAAATGGCATATTATTATTATTATTATACAAACTTGTTGGTTGCATTTTCTGTTTGTTTTGGTTGTGTTTCAGATTATTTTGTGCCCAATAGAAATTAATGGTAAATAATGTATTGTGTCATTTTGGAGTCGCTTTTATTGTAAATAAGAATATAATATGTTTCTAAATACTTCTATATTCAGCCAGGTCAGCTGTGATACAAGTCAGTACTCGACGTCTATCAATGTCTGAGGATGTCGGGCAATGGTCATTAGGGGCAACAGTGAGCGCTTTGGTAGTCCTGAATGAATTGTGAATAACGATGAGTGAAAAAGTTACAGAGGCATGAATATCATGACCCCCCCCCCCCCCCCCCACCCCCTCTCTAAAAATGCAAACCTCTTACCATTACAATAACAGGGGAGGTTGGGGGGGGGGGTATGATATTTATGCATCTGTAACTTTTTCACTAATCATGATTCACGATTCATTCAGGACTATCCATAATCATGGTAACATCTACATTAATGTAGAAGTGTTTAGAAACATATTATATTCTTATTTACAGTAAAAGTGACTCCAAAATGACACAATGCATTATTTACCAATCATTTCTATTCGGCACAAAATAATCTGAAACACAACCAAAACAAACAGCAAATGCAGCCAACAAATGTGTAGAGTCACAAGCTTGATGTAGTCATTGTGTGCTAGGAATATGGGACCAAATACTAAACTGTTGACTACTTTAATACACATACTGTATAAGTGAATTTGTCCCAATACTTTTGGTCTCCTAAAATGGGAGGGACTACATACAAAAAGTGCTGTAATTTCTAAATGGTTCACCCTATATGGATGAAAATACCCTCAAATTAAAGCTGACAGTCTGCACTTTAACTTCATAGTCGTTGTATCATTGCAAAAATCCACCGTGCTGGAGTACAGAGTCAAAACAGCAAAATAATTGTCACTGTCCCAATATTTGTGGCGCTCACAGTAAAGGTTAAATAATTTAACATCATGTGAAAAAGGACACTGAGACAACAAAGAGAGGTCCACTGTAGGGACACATCACAGTTAATATGAATATTGCTCTGGGATTTGCTTATAGTGCCTTATTATGCAGTGTTTAATATTAATAAAGAGGATAGGAGTATATTATTCATGAGCTGATTTACTGTGTACGGAGTGTGTGTGTGTGTGTGTGTGTGTGTGTGTGTGTGTGTGTGTGTGTTTGTGTGTGTGTGTGTGTGTGTGTGTGTGTGTGTGTGTGTGTGTGTGTATCCTACGGCCTGAGTGACAGATTAAGATCTCTTGCTATGGGCAACAAACAACCAGACAAGGCTTGTAACAGTGGCCCCATGGCACACAACGTGACAACTCTTCCCACTGTTAAAAGGCTTTGTCTGAGAAGGGGTTAATAATACATGCAGATTCCAGATTTTTAATTGGGATTAAGTAAATGTTTCAACGCTGTCTGTTCTCTGGGAGTTGACAGAGATAATGGGGAGGTTATTGGGAGCGGATTGCCTCATGTTCTTGGACATAAACTACACACATTAGTTGTGACAGGAGCAATTTATCTCCTTCCTTCAACCAAATACAAAATCAGATGATTTTTTTTTTGACTGAAACTTGAGTGATGGGGAAAATAGTTTTTCACTATTCTAGTCAACTCTGAAATTGCAAACACATTGCCCAATATGGACTGATGTATTAGCCAAATCTATAAACTTGATTGTGCACTGGGCCTAGTTTGTCCCTCGATGAATAACGTGATTTCTGTAATGTCATCAGTAAAAGAGGCAACTAGACAATCCAAAGCAAACCATATACACTACCGTTCAAAGTTTGGGGTCACTTAGAAATGTCCTTGTTTTTTAAATAAAATCTATTATTTTGTCCATTAAAATAACATCAAATTGATCAGAAAAACAGTGTAGACATTGTTAATGTTGTAAATGGCTATTGTAGCTGGAAATGGCTGATTTTTAAGGGAATATCTACATAGGCGTACAGAGGCCCATTATCAGCAACCATCAGTCCTGTGTTCCAATGGCACGTTGTGTTTGCTAATCCAAGTTTATCATTTTAAAAGGCTAATTGATCATTAGAAAACCTTTTTACAATTATGTTAGCACAGCTGAAAAAGCCATATCTCAGACTGGCCAATAAAAATAAAAGATTAAGATGGGCAGTCTGAGATATGGCTTTCTCTTTGCAACTCTGCCTAGAAGATCAACATCCTGGAGTCGCCTCTTCACTGTTGACTTTGAGACTGGTGTTTTGCGGGTACTATTTAATGAAGCTGCCAGTTGAGGACCTGTGAGGCGCCTGTTTCTCAAACTAGACACTCTAATGTATTTGTCCTCTTGCTCAGTTGTGCACCGGGGCCTCCCACTCCTCTTTCTATTCTGGTTAGAGCCAGTTTGCGCTGTTCTGTGAAGGGAGTAGTACACAGTGTTGTACGAGATCTTCAGTTTCTTGGCAATTTCTCGCATGGAATAGCCTTCATTTCTCAGAACAAGAATAGACTGATGAGTTTCAGAAGAAAGTTATTTGTTTCTGGCCATTTTGAGCCTGTAATCGAACCCACAATTGCTGATGCTCCAGATACTCAACTAGTCTCAAGAAGGCCAGTTTTATTGCTCCTTTAATCAGCACAACAGTTTTCAGCAGTGCTAACATAATTGCAAAAGGGTTTTCTAATGATCAATTAGCCTTTTAAAATGATAAACTTGGATTAGCAAACACAACGTGCCATTGGAACACAGGACTGATGGTTGCTGATAATGGGCCTCTGTACGCCTATGTAGATATTCCATTAAAAATCAGCCGTTTCCAGCTACAATAGCCATTTACAACATTAACAATGTCTACACTGTATTTCTGATCAATTTGATGTTATTTTAATGGACAAAAAAATTGCTTTTCTTTCGAAAACAAGGACATTTCTAAGTGACCCCAAACTTTTGAACGGTAGTGTATATTCATCCATTCACCCAGTAGTAAATTAATGAATTGATTCCAGTGGCGATTTTAACATGAAAATATCGATGGGGTAAACTCAATCAAAAAAGCTAATATGCCCCATAACCACTACACACACAAACGTTATAACATTCGGTTATGATCAGTTTACTTCCCATTGTAAAATTCTGCATGGGTCTACAATATTGCTTAATTGTTACAGTATTGGGATGCAGCCAAAACACCGTTCTGAGTGCGTCTGCCTGCCTGTAACCAAGATGCTCCGGTTAAGAATAAAGCAACAAAATGTATTAAGTTACTCCCTCGCTTCATTAAAATTTTTACATTTGAGTCATTTAGCAGATGCTCTTATCCAGAGCGACTTAGTGAGTGCTTCATCTATAGCTCCAGTTCCATGGGTATAACAGTCTGACATCAAACATTAACAACAAGCCACGTCATATAGCTACCTCAAAACAGATGTTAGCCACTGCTTCCATCCACCACCAACCACAGTTGAATCTTTTTTTCCCCAGCTTGCTTTATTTTAATGGATGGCCTTGTGTCAATGTTTAGTGGCTGATGAGCACCGAGACGGTTTATCTCTGCATTTCCTTCATATCGCTAAGTTGATTTGCTAGGAGATAGTCAACATGATAACTTTTCAGCTGGCCGTGGTGAACAATGAAGTTGACACACATCAGTCCAATCAAAGTTACCGGAGAAAAGACGTTGACTTATCTGTGGCCAATGGACCTTGAGCCTCCTTGGACGGGCACTGCCAAACCTAACTCTATGACAGCACCCAAGGGGGCAGAAGCTGCCTGGCCATCAGTGGGCTCTCCCAGTAGGTGCTTGCGGTGTTGTGAGTGACATCACCCTGAGCCAATCACGCGCAAACCAAAGAAGATCAACGATGGCTTCCGTCTGTGCATACTCTGGCTGCCCCTCTGCCACAGAAGGAACTGAGCGAGGCTGAAACAGCTGCATTCTGGAACCGCCTTACTCAAATAAAACAGAGAGGAGTCGAGTGCGCTGCTCATTAACTCAAGCAATGACTTTATTTACATTGTTTGCTAGCTATATAATATTGAGACACGAATGAATGCCAGAATAACATGCAAAACATCTTCTGGAAAGTGGCGGGGCCGTGGCCCAATTGCCCTGAATGACGCATCACCACTGATTGATTTATTAATTTATCCATTCATGAACTCGGACTGACCATTGAGCTCCTCTTACTGAAGTATAATAAGAATTGGGAGACTGCGTCCAAAATGTCCGATCTTTTGTTTTCAAGGTAATCTACTCAGGTTTTATACGCCGATTCATGGACCGTCTATATCCAGGTTGCATCCGGTTATATGGACCAACAGCACATGCGCACTAGCACTCATTGTGCTTTCAAGACAACTGGGAACTCTGAAAAAACGAGGTCAAATCATGACGACAGTGATCGGCAGGTCGGAAAGTCGGAGCTCTAGAAAGACCTTTAAAAAACGATTTTTCCCAGTCAGAGCTCGTTTTTTTCCTGATTTCCCAGTTGTCTTGAACGCATTGAAGTAGGAAGTCAGAGATTTACGAGTTCCCAGTTGTTCTGAACGCTGCATCAGTGGGGAGCAGCGTGAGCAGCGACGACATCATCAATAAACATTCCAGACATTGGATCAGGGGCGGTGTGTTCATTAGGGCGAAATGGGCGACGCACTGCCAAACGGGAAAAGGAAGGGATTTTTTTTCTAATCAATTATATCACGGCAACAGTAGTTATCAGTGTTCTAATCTAGACGTCTGATCTGCCACTAAATGTGCAATCAGGCTAAAGTCGTGCTTCAAATGGCCCCGCCCCTTTTGGGGCGATTTCAGTCAGGTTGAAAATCGCCCCAGAAGTCTCTCATAGACTCTCATGTAAAATCTTTTTTTTTCAAATATCAGAGCTTTCAATACAATCTCTATGGGTTCCGGGAGGGCTTGCACTTACGCGCTTTCGTCATACGTAACATAACCATGAACGTAACTAAGAAAAGAGCGGGTAGCAGCGTCAATCAATTCACGTACTACTGTCAAGATGGCTAGCGTTCAGTGCAACTCGATTGTCTCTTTGAAAGAAGTTCCTTTTTGTCGGCGAACAAATCAAGATAAATTGGCAACGAAACAATTAGGACCTCCCAGACCAAATTTAATAATTCAACAGGTTTCTACTAAAGGGGGAAAGTCCTTCACCCGAGGATTTTCCAAAAATTGGTACGAACGAAAAACCTGGCTAGCAGGCTGCGATGTAGCTAATGCAGTCTTCTGCTACCCCTGCTTACTCTTTCACCCTGAAGGCGGCACGGCAGACAGCACCGCTTGGACAGCGACTGGTGTAACGGACATGCACCATCTTTCAGAAAAGATTAAGAAACATGAGCTGTCAAAGACCCACATGGATAGCTGTTTGAGATTGTCTGCTTTGGGGAGAGTGAACATTGCCACTCAACTGGATGAGGGATACAGGCTAGCTGTCCGCCGCCACAACGATGAGGTTAGCAAGAACCGCCACATCCTCAGCCGGCTAATCCAGTGTGTGAAGTTTTGCGGAGTGTTTGAGTTAGCTTTGCGAGGCAAAGATGAAACTGAGGGATCCACCAACCCTGGTATTTTTCTTGGACTTGTCAACTTTGTGGCACAATTAGATGAGGTGTTTTATGGAAATGCATATTGTTTATGCAGTGTTGAGGAATGTGAAAGAACACCCTTGATTATTTTTACTGTGATAACTTATTTTGCTTTTGTAAGCCAACACTTTTGAGATCAGTCAATAAATGCTTCTGGTATTGACTTATATGCTGCCCCTGTCTTCATGTTGTTGCTGGACATATCTTTTTTAAAATGTGTGTAGGTCACCTAAATCATCAGAAAAATTGCCCCCCTTGAGCCGCCACTGCATTGGATGAATATAACATTTGAATATTTTCGGCTGTGAGTGATGGAAAAAAGTGTCTTATTAGGATTTTTAAAATCTGACTTCTCTATGTGGCCGTCTTGTCTTTCTGGGCCGGGCGTCAGAAAGGAACCCTGGTAGAGGCAAAGATTTGTATAACTAACTCTAGATAGACCACAACCTGTCGTTTCCAATTGGAGTAAATTCTTCATAGTGGGCAGAACAAGCAAGGAGGTGGGCAGAGCCAAGCACGAGCTAGTGAGATCCTAGCGTTGTAGTATTTGTTGCATATTTCCGTTAGGGAACGCATACTCTGTGAAGCGCTTGTGTGCAATAATTTAATTCGCCCTTGCATTCCTTCTAAACAACGCAATTTTAAGAAACTTTGGCAAAGGGTAATGTCTACAAAAAGTCCACTCTGTTTGTTACAGATTCTAGTTTTGGAAACAGAAAACTGTATGGAGATCAAATGTTTCATCGATGAGAAAATTAGCAGAATGTCGACCAAAATCCATCTCGCTCCATCTTCTTCCACTGCCGGCCACTGGGCTTCCTCTCATCACCAAATTTGGTAATGAGGGAAACGCCAACCGGATAATTCACATTCATACAATTCAATTTCAATTTAAGCGCTTTATTGGCATGGGAAACAGACGTTTACATTGCCAAAGCAAGTGAAATAGATAACAAACCAAAGTGAAATAAACAATTAAAAAGTTAACAGTAAACATTAGACTCACAAAAGTTCCAAAAGAATAAAGACATTTCAAATGTTATATAATGGCAGGGTTGTGGGTTCGATTCCCACGGGGGGCCAGTATAAAAAAATATGTATTCACTAACTGTAAGTCGCTCTGGATAAGAGCGTCTGCTAAATGACTAAAATGTAAATGTATTATGTGCAAATAGTTAAAGTACAAAAGGTGTTTGTTCTTCACTGGTTGCCCTTTTCTTGTGGCAATAGGTCACAAATCGTGCTGCTGTGATGGCACAGTGTGGTATTTCACCCAATAGATATGGGAGTTTATCAAAATTGGGTTTGTTTTCTAATTCTTTGTGGGTCTGTGTAATCTGAGGGAAATATTTGTCTCTAATATGGTCATACATTAGGCAGGAGGTTAGGAAGTGCAGCTCAGTTTCCACCTCATTTTGTGGGCGGCCTTTCTCAATAGCAAGGCTATGCTCACTGAGTCTGTCTCTGTATATAGTCAAAGATTTCCATAAGTTTGGGTCAGTCACAGTGGTCAGGTATTCTGCCACTGTCTACTCTCTGTTTAGGGCAAAATAGCATTCTAGTTTGCTCAGATGTTTTGTTAATTCTTTCCAATGTGTCAAGTAATTCTCTTTTTGTTTTCTCATGATTTGGTACATCCGGTGAAATATCTGTGGTGGAGTCATCAACATTAGTAGTTCTCTGTCGCCCTCTAGTGGATCATTTTGTCCAAAGCGCGACTGCGCACGCATACAACCCCCGCACCGGCTTCTGACGTAAAACAAAATGGCGGCGCCCATGTTACGATGGGGACCGTTTTCGATGACTAATTCAATATAAATTTAAAACGAGTTAATCGATTGTTGGTAGTGTTACTCATTATTAAGTCTACATGATAAAGGTAATCGTCATTCTTTTCTGATTTTAGACCATGTACTTTCGAAATGCGTGTGTTTTGGATTAGTTCTAAAGTCATTAGCTAGCTAACGTTAGCCTCTCGAGGGAGTGCTAAAGTTAGTTTAGCAAGTTAACTTAGCTAACGTTAGCAACCTCGGCCTGAAAGCTAGTAAGCTAGCTAGAATGATACAGGTAAACATCTTTCTAGCTAGCTTACAACACTATATGTTTGTGATATGTTTCGTTTTTATAACTCTAGCTAGCTTACTAGCTACACTATTTCTTCATCCAAGATGACAATACACCATTCATTCATGCTGTGAATCATCCCTTCCTCCTCTGTTGCCAGTCTTCTAGTTCAGCGGCTCCATCATCCTCCTCTCTTCACCAGATGAAGGAAAACAACCACCCCTCCAGTGGTCAGGCCTTCCTGGACCATATCAAGCCATGCTGGTACTGGGACAAAAAGGACCTGGCCCACACCCCGTCCCAGTCCGAGGGCCTGGACCCGGCAACAGAGGCCCGGTACCGCAGGGAGGGGGCCCGGTTCATATTTGATGTGGGGACCAGACTCGGACTGTATCCTTTTACACACCAGATATAGGAAAGTCCTATATATAGGGGCAGTGGTCAGTGACATCACTATATAACCATACATGAGGAATATGATAAATATTTCCAATTGTATATATATATATAGTACCAGTCAAAAGTTTGGATACACCTACTCGTTCAAGGGTTTTTCTTTAGTTTTACTATTTTCTACATTGTAGAATAATAGTGAAGACATCAAAACTATGAAATAACACATATGGAATCTTGTAGAAACCCAAAAAGTTTTAAACAAATCAAAATATATTTTATATTTGAGATTCTTCAAAGTAGCCACCCTTTGCCTTGATGACAACTTTGCACACTCTTGGCATTCTCTCAACCAACTTCATGAGGAATGCTTTTCAAACAGTCTTGAAGGAGTTCCCACATATGCTGAGCACTTGTTGCCTGCTTTTGCTTCACTCTGCAGTCCGACACATCCCAAACCATCTCAATTGGGTTGAGGTCGGGTGATTTTGGAGGCCAGGTCATCTGATGCAGCAGTCCATCACTCTCCTTTTTGGTCAAATAGCCCTTACACAGCCTGGAGGTGTGTTGGGTCATTGTCCTGTTGAAAAACAAATGATAGTCCCACTAAGCCCAAACCAGATGGGATGGCGTATCGTTGCAGAATGGTGTGGTAGCCATGCTGGTTAAGTGTGCCTTGAATTCTAAATAAATCACAGACAGTGTCACCAGCAAAGCACCCCCACACCATAACACCACCTCCTCTATGCTTTACAGTGGGAAATACATGTGCGGTGATCATCCGTTCACCCACACCACGTCTCACAAAGACCAAAAATCTCAAATTTGGAGTCAAGGACAAACTTCCACCGGTCTAATGTCCATTGCTCGTGTTTCTTGGCCCTAGCAGGTCTCTTCTTCTTATTGGTGTCCTTTAGTAGTGGTTTCTTTGCAGCAATTCAACCATGAAGACCTGATTCACACAGTCTCTGAACAGTTGATGTTGAGATGTGTCTGTTACTTGAACTCTGTGAAGCATTTACTTGGGCTGCAATTTCTGAGGCTGGTAACTCTAATGAACTTATCCTCTGCAGCAGAGGTAACTCTGGGTCTTCCATTCCTGTGGCGGTCCTCATGAGATCCAGTTTCATCATAGCGCTTGATGGTTTTTGCAACTGCACTTGAAGAAACTTTAAAAGTTCTTGAAATGTTCCATATTGACTGACCTTCATGTCTTAAAGTAATGATGGACTGTCGTTTCTCTTTGCTTATTTGAGCTGTTCTTGCCATAATATGGAATTGGTCTTTTACCAAGTAGGGCTATCTTCTGTATACCAACCCTACCTTGTCACAACACAACTGATTGGCTCAAACGCATTAAGAAGGAAAGACATTCCACAAATTAACTTTTAAGAAAGCACACCTGTTAATTGAAATGCATTCCAGTTGACTACCTCATGAAGCTGGTTGAGAGAATGCCAAGAGTGTGCAAAGCTGTCATCAACGCAAAGGGTGGCTATTTGAAGAATCTAAAATATATTTGTTGAAATACTTTTTTGGTTACTACATAATTCCATATGTGTTATTTCATAGTTTTGATGTCTTCACTACTATTGTACAATGTAGAAAATAGTAAAAATAAAGAAAAACCCTTGAATGAGTAGGTGTGTCCAAACTTTTGACTGGTAGTGAATATATGTGTGTGTGTGTGTACTGAGTGTACAAAACATTAAGGACACCTTCCTAATATTTAGTTGCACCCCCACTTTTGCCATCAGAGCAGCCTCAATTCATCGGGCCACAGGGATGCTGGCCCATGTTGACTCCAATGCTTCCCACAGTTGTGTCAAGTTGGCTGGATGTCCTTTGGGTGGTGGACCACTCTTGATATACACAGGAAACTGCTGAGTGTCAAAAACCCAGCAGCGTTGCAGTTCTTGACACAAACCGGTGCGCCTGGCACCTACTACCATACCCCGTTCAAAGGCACTTAAATCTTTTGTCTTGCCCATTCACCCTCTGAATGGCACACATACACAATCCATGTCTCAATTGTCTCAAGGCTTAAAAATCATTAATTAACCTGTTTCCTCCCCTTCATCTACACTGATTGAAGTGGATATAACAAGTGACATCAATAAGGGATCATAGCTTTCACCTGGTCAGGCTATGTCATGGAAAGACCAGGTGTCTTTAATTTTTTGTACACTCAGTGTATATTCAATTAGGGTATTTTTTTTTTTAGTTTTGACATTTTAGAACTATAAAAAACGGTTTCAAGTCAAACTCCTCATTTGTTGAATTTAACCTGAACTCTGTCATCAGACATTATGACACCCTGGCAACAGGTATCATATACTTCCACCGCTTCTACATGTTTCACTCCTTCAAACAGTTCCCCAGATATGTGAGTATAGCCATTGCATTACTGGTGTCAGTATGCATAAGGCATTTCTGCAGTGTTCATTAGTACTACATCATTTAGCAGACACACTTATCCAGACACACTTATCCAGACACACTTATCCAGACACACTTATCCAAAGCGACTTTGCAATGCTACACTTGTGCAATACTTGCCTTCACGAATCAGAATAATTGTACACGGTCGTGTTGTCAACTTTTTAATCTCAGTGGTGCATACCTAGAGGTACTGTCTAATGTGCTGGTATTTAAATGGTATTAAATGGTGTGTGAGACTTGTGTACAGTGCCTTCAGAGAGTATTCACACCCCTAGACTTTTTCCACATTTTGTTGTCTTACAGCCTGAATTTAAAATTGATTTCATTTAGATTTTGGGTCACTGGCTTACACACAATACCCCATAATGTCAAAGTTGAGTTATGTTTTTAGACATTTTTACAAATTCATTAAAAATGAAACGTCTTAAGTCAATAAGTATTCAACGCCTTTGTTATGGCAAGCTTAAATAGGTTCAGGAGTAAAAACGTGCTTAACAAGTCACATAATAAGTTGCATGGACTCTCACTCTGTGTACAATAATAGCGTTTAACCCCACACATACAATTATCTGTAAGGTCTCTCAGTCGTGCAGTGAATTTCAACCACAAACACCAGGGAGGTTTTCCAATGCCTCGCAAAGAACGGCAGACATTGAATATCCCTTTGAGCATGGTGAAGTTATTAATTACACTTTGGATGCTGTATCAATACACCCAGTCACTACAAAGATACAGGCGTCCTTTCTAACTCTGTTGCCGATGGCGACTTTAAAACAGTTACAGAGTTGAATGGCTGTGATAGGAGAACATTGAGGATGGATCAACAACATTGTAGTTACTCCACAATACTAACCTAATTGACAGAGTGAAAAGAAGGAAACCTGTACATCATTTTAAAAAAATCCAAAACATTCATCCTGTTTGCAACAAGGCACTAAAGTAATACTGCAAAAAGTGTGGCAAAGCAATTAAAGTTGCACTATGCAGCAATCGCTCCGCCATTTCCTGGTTGCTAAAACTCTTAATAGTTCCCCTAATTTCAGTTTATGTGACAAAATAAGCTAGTATAGTATAGAGAATCATTGTACCATCTAAACCGCTGGGAAATATATTGTCCATAAACAAAAAATATTGTATTTTCAGCTGTTTGAAACTGGTGTACAAAACCGAAAGTAAAAGACGCAAAATCAAAACTTAGGAACGGGAAGCATAGAAATAGCACACATAGAACAGATCTACCGCTTCTTAGACTGGCTTTCAAGTAGAATAATACATCTATAACTCACATTTCTATGTGAATTTGGTCGGGTCTCCTAAAAAGTTACATATTGCCACTTTAACTTTTTGTCCTGAATAGAAAGTGTTATGTTTGGAGCAAATCCAATACAACACATTACTGAGTACCACTCTCCATATTTTCTAGCATAGTGGTGGCTGCATCATGTTATGGGTATGCTTGTCATCGTTAAGGACTGGGGAGTTTTTCAGGATATAAATAAATGGAATGGAGCTAAGCATTGGCAAAATCCTAGAGGAAAACCTGGTTCAGTCTGCTTTCCACCAGACATTGTGAGATGAATTCACCTTTCAGCAGGACAATAACCTTAAACACAAGGCCAAATATACACTGGAGTTGCTTACCAAGACGACATTTAAATGTTCCTGAGTGGCCTAGTTACCGTTTCGACCTAAATCGCCTTGAATATTAATGGCAAGACTTGAAAATAATACTATATAATAATAGGAATACCTGGGATAGTATAAAAGTAATCCTTCTATCCCCCCAATGAAAAAAAATGAAAAAAAGTAAAGTGGTTGTCCCACTGGCTATCATAAGGTGAATGCACCAATTTGTAAGTCGCTCTGGATAAGAGCGTCTGCTAAATGACGTAAATGTAAAATGGATGTTTGGCAATGATCAACAACCAACTTGACAGAGCTTGTGCAATTGTGCAAATATTGTACAATCCAGGTGTGCAAAGCTCTTAGAGACTTACCCAGAAAGACTCACAGCTGTAATCACTGACAAAGGTGATTCTAACATGTATTGACTCGGGTGTGAATACTTATGTAAATTAGATATTTCTGTATTTCATTTTCAATACATTTGCTAAAATGTCTAAAATCATGTTTTCACTTTCTCATGATGGGGTATTGTGTGTAGATGGAAAACATATATTTAATCAATTTTGAATTCAGGCTGTAACACAACAAAATGTGGAATAAGTCAAGGGGTGTGAACACTTTCTGAAGGAACTATGTCTCCAGGTGACCGGTGCGTGTTGTCTCTTCCTGGCTGGGAAAGTGGAGGAGACTCCTAAGAAATGTAAAGACATCATCAAGACGGCTCGCAGCTTACTGAACGACGTACAGTTTGCCCAGTTTGGAGACGACCCAAAAGTGAGAGATATCTTACTTCATTTACTTCTCCTTCTTCTGTTTTTAGGTACAGTGAAGTCCTGCTGGTACCCTTTTCACACGTGCTGACCCAAACCAAACTGTGCTGGCTTGATAATATGCTTTTCTTTTCACATTGTCCTTCAGCACAGTTCCAACCATGCATAAATATGGCAGCCCCCATGTACTTAACACAAATGCCTCATTTGTGACGTTTGTCATATTATACAGTGCTCTCCATTAGGCTTTTTTTTTTGTATCGGCATTAGCACAGTAAACTTGATCCCAATTAGCTCCAAGATGGCGGCAATTTGAAAAAAACGAAAAAGTAGATTGTGCCGATTTATTGGCACATTGAACCATGTTGCGCGCCATAGTTTAAAAACTCTCTGGGTAGTGCCAAAACAATTACGTCATATCTGAATTCCTCCATATGCACCTTCACGATTATGGTGAATGCTTAACCAGGCCAGCTCAGTACAGCTTGATTGTGTAGTAGTGTGAAAAGCCCTTGTGTTTTCCTTACTTTACGCTCTTGTGTTTCCTGGGATGTGTCGTAGGATTTCCGCCATCAACAGGAAGAGGTGATGGTGCTAGAGAGGATTCTGCTACAGACGATCAAGTTTGACCTGCAGGTGGAGCACCCTTACATGTTCCTCCTGAGATACGCCAAGCAGCTCAAAGGTCTGAAAGGTGGCGTTTCCATCTTAGTTTGACTTCATTCCTAACTCTTCATTCCTAACTCTTCATTTCTAACTCTTCAATTCCAACCCTTCAATTCCAACCCTTCATTTCCAACCCTTCATTTCCAACCCTTCATTTCCAACCCTTCATGTCTAACTTAATTTCCAACGGTCCTTTTTTTTTTTTCCGTTCTAGGTGACAAAACCAAAGTTCAGAAGCTGGTGCAGATGGCATGGACCTTCGTCAACGACAGGTGGGCGAAACATAACACAGTAGTTAGGACTCCTATTCTCCTGATTTACAGTCTGACCTGAAGGCTTGAATGTTAATAATGTTACAGGTCTCCTATTTATATTCCTGTGTCCTGTCATATAGTGCCTCACCTTACAGTAGTTGGTTCTCACCTTCTCTCATCTTACTGTATTCATTGAGTAGTATTATAGGACTGTATTTGCCTCCACATCTAAACGGTTCTCTCTGTTCCTACCTCTGTCCAGTCTGTGCACCATGCTGTCCCTGCAGTGGGAACCAGAGATCATAGCAGTAGCAGTCATGTACCTGGCTGGACGGCTGTGTAAGTTTGACATCCAGGAGTGGACGTCCAAGCAGTCTTCACGGCGATGGTGGGAGCAGTTTGTCCAGGACGTCCCTGTGGAGCTGCTGGAAGGTATAGAAAGGAAGGCTCTGAGAGGATCTAGTGCCATATGTAATGCTGAATATACAGTACCAGTCAAACGTTTGGACACACCTACTCATTCCAGGGTTTTTCTTTATTTTTACTATTTTCTATATTGTAGAATAATAGTGAAGACATCAAAACTATGAAATAACGCATATGGAATCATGTAGTGACCAAAAGAGTGTTAAACAAATCAAAATATATTTTATATTTGAGATTCTTCAAAGTAAAAAAAAAAAAAAAAAAAAAAGTAGCCACCCTTTGCCTTGATGACAGCTTTGCACACTTTTGGCATTCTCTCAACCAGCTTCATGAGGTTGTCACCTGGAATGCATTTCAATTAACAGGTGTGCCTTGTTAAAAGTTAATTTGTGGAATTTCTTTCCTTCTTAATGCGTTTGAGCCAATCAGTTGTGTTGTGACAAGGTATACAGAAGATAGCCCTATTTGGTAAAAGACCAAGTCCATATTATGGCAAGAACAGCTCAAATAAGCAAAGAGAAATGACAGTCCATCATTACTATGAACGTTTCTTCAAGTGCAGTTGCAAAAACAATCAAGCGCTATGATGAAACTGGCTCTCATGAGGACCGCCATAGGAAAGGAAGACCCAGAGTTACTTCTGCTGCAGAGGATAAGTTCATTAGAGTTACCAGCCTCAGAAATTGCAGCCCAAATAAATGCTTCACGGAGTTCAAGTAACAGACACATCTCAACATCAACTGTTCAGAGGAGACTGTGTGAATCAGGCCTTCATGGTCAAATTGCTACAAAGAAACAACTACTAAAGGACACCAGTAAGAAGAAGAGACTTGCTTGGGCCAAGAAACACGAGCAATGGACATTAGACTGGTGGAAATCTGTCATTTGGTCTGATGAGTCCAAATTTGAGGTTTTTAGTTCCAACCGCTGTGTCTTTGTGAGACGCAGAGTAGGTGAACGGATGATCTGCGCATGTGCGGTTCCCACCGTGAAGCATGGAGGAGGAGGAGTGATGGTGTGGGGGTGCTTTGCTGGTGACACTGTCTGTGATTTATTTAGAATTCAAGGCACACTTAACCAGCATGGCTACCACAGCATTCTGCAGCGATACGCCATTCCATCTGGTTTGCGCTTAGTGGGACTATCATGTGTTTTTCAACAGGACAATGACCCAGCACACCTCCAGGCTGTGTAAGGGCTATTTGACCAATAAGGAGAGTGATGGAGTGCTGCATCAGATGACCTGGCCTCCAAAATCACTCGACCTCAACCCAATTGAGATGGTTTGGGATGAATTGGACCGCAGAGTGAAGGAAAAGCAGCCAATAAGTGCTCAGCAAGACTGTTGGAAAAGCATTCCAGGTGAAGCTGGTTGAGAGAATGCCAAGCGTGTGCAAAGCTGTCATCAAGGCAAAGGGTGGCTACTTTGAAGAATCTAACATCTAAAATATATTTTGATTTGTTTAACACTTTTTTGGGTTACTACATGATTCTATATGTGTTATTTCACAGTTTTGATGTCTTCACTATTATTCTACAATGTAGAAAATAGTAAAAATAAAGAAAAACCCTTGAACGAGTAGGTGTGTCCAACCTTTCTGGACCTGCCTTCCGACGTTGTGTGGTAGAGAAGTTAATGTTCTTAGTGTAAAAACCTTTATTTGTAATGTAAGAATTTCTGTTTTTTCTTTCTACTCATAGGGCTGATTCCTAAATTGACATCTGTTCCAAAAACTAAGCAAATCGCTTATTGACATGATTTATGCAACATGTCCAGTGTGTAGCATATTTATTAAGTTAGGATTCGGCCCAGGATTGTCCCTGTCTGTCACTTGCCTAACCTCCCCTCTCTCTTCCCAGACATCTGTCACCAGATCCTGGACCTGTACTCCCAGGGGAAGACTCCTATCCCCCCGGGTCTGGAGCAGGAGACCAAGCAGAGAGGTCCACCCCAGTCCCCGGTCCCTGCCCCTCCTCCAGGCCCAGCACCTCCACAGGGCCAGCCTCCAGCGGGTGCCCCACCGCCCCCTCCACCTAAGAAGAACTCACCCCAGGGCAGCCCACTTAAACGCACACATGTGAGTGATGTATGCCTGACTGCATTGTCCCTGGATGTTTCAGCTCAGCTGGTGATAAAAATAAGTCCACTTTCCATGGCTAAAAGTGACAGTTCAACCACCCCGACATCATAGTTTCTCTATAGTTCTGTAGTAGCTTACCATACCTAAAGTGCTCAGAGGTCAAACTTGGTGCTTGTATTGTGTGCCTGCTTTAAGCAGCAGGGTATGTGAGTGACTGTATCTCTCTTTTTGTCTTCTCAGAGCTCTCCGAAAGAGGAACCTAAACCACCAGAACAAGTGGGTTCTAAGATTCCACGGTTGGAGAGCCCTATGCCCCCCCTGCCCACTTCACAACCCCCTCCTGGTGAGTGTCTCTTGGGTCGTTCCACCTCAAAAAGCACAAGAAAGAGTATTTCGACACCCACCGTCTCAGATTGTTCTGAAATCGTTTCTGTAATTAGTAACCGATACAATTAGCATTCCTGAAACATTGTTGAACTATAATTTGATCACTGAGAAATTAAGCTAATTGATTGCACCCAATCTGGCCATTTTAATTTATAGGATTCAGATCATATTCAATAAATACTATATATTTCCCAATGTCTGATTTGGAACAAACTTCTTCCTACCAATGAGTAAGACATGAGAAATCCCCCCAAGAATTATCCACACCCCATGCCAATCCCACCCCAACAACCAGTATCAGTTCTCTATGTTTGACAAGTAGTATGAAGCTGCGGCTTGGAGTATTGCTTCTCCATACTATGTAATGTATTCCCTGTGAATCTGGTGATGTTTTTTTCCCCCTGTTCAGTGAAATTAGTCATTGAAGTCACTTGCATTATTTACCTTAAGTAGTGTGGAAGTACCATGTTTTGACCACTAGATGCCGCTGTTCCTGCTTCACCGCCATGCTCTTTTATCCATTTTGCTGGACGCTTGTGTTTATTAAATAGACCACAACATTTCCTTCGCAACTTTGGGTAGAAAACCAATAGATTTGGCTCATGATGAAAATAAATTGTGTGGTCATCTCCGAAGTTCAAGCCAGTCCTCCGTGAAAGCAATTCAGTATGATAAATAATGCAAGCGACTTCAATGACTAATTTCTCTGAACAGGGGAAAAAAGCCATTAGACTACAAACATAGAGAACTGATACTGTATGCTGGTTGTTGGGGTGGGATTGGCATGGGGTATTGGGGGCCCGTGGGTGAATGTATTGTCTTACTCATTGGAAGGAAGAAGTTTGGTCCAAATCAGATGTTGAGTACTTTATTTATTGAACATTATCTGAATACTATAAATAAAAATTGGTGCAATCAATAAACTTAATTTCTCAGAGATAAAATTACAGTTCAACAAAATAATGTTTCAGGAATGCGAATCTTAGCTGTTTCTAACAACAGAAACAATTTCAGAACTACCTGAGATGGCGGGTGTCATGGTTTGCTGAAATGACCTGGAATGACTCTTACTGCTCAGTAGTTTGCTCATTATATGCATAACATCAGTAGCTACTGATCATCTTTATCTAATCAGAGAGAAAAGGTCAGTTGTCATACGATGGAGGATGTGGCATCTTTATGTTGTGTGTTTAATGAAAGACAGTTTTATTGAGGGGTCAGGACTTTCTGTGAGGGCAGCTTAGAAAGCACAACAGGCGTCCCAATCTCTAGGTCTTCTTAGAATCCCGATTACATAACTAACTAGGGGCGGCAGGTAGCTTAGTGGGTAAGAGCGTTGTGCCAGTAACCGAAAGGTCGCTGGTTCTAATCCCCGAGCCGACTAGGTGAAAAATCTGTCGATGTGCCCTTGAGCAAGGCACTTAACCCTAATTGCTCCTGTAAGTCGCTCTGGATAAGAGCGTCTGCTAAATGACCAAAAATAAAATAAATAAAAATAAATAAACTTCCCCCAGGCCAGTCAGAACAGTCCACCCCCTACTGCCCTGCCCTCTCAGACATTTACATTTTTTACATTTACATAATTTAGCAGACGCTCTTATCCAGAGCGACTTACAGATCAGTAATCAGACCAATCTGATTTCTGTTTCAACTTCTGAACGAGTACTACACAGGGAGTGTATAGTCTAGACTGGGAATACTAGGAATCCCTGTCTGGGTAGAAGAGTTTTTAAAGTGACAGTTGACTTCAAACGTTTGGTCTTGTTGAACAGGAATTGAAACCTATGATCAGGGTTGTTTGTTTATTGGAGTTATATTATTTCTCTCTCTCTCTCTTCCCCTCAGATCGTAAAGCTCCCCCAGTCCCTCCTGAAGCAGAGCCAGCCGTGGGGAGTGAACCTGTTCCCCCTCCCCCATCTCACGCTCCACCCCCCCACCAGCCCCCTCCCCTGCCCCACCGCCCCCCTCCTCCTCCTCCCTCTAGCTACATCATGGGCATGTCCACCTCTAGCTCCTACATGTCAGGGGAAGGCTTCCAGAGCCTTCAGTCTATAATGAAGACAGGGGAACCCTCCTACGCCCCCATGCCCCCCAACTACGGTCCCCCCATGCCCTATCACCCTCACGTTTACCCCAACGCCCCACCCCCTGGCCCCCCACCCAGCGTCTACCCACCCCCCAACCTGCCCCCTCCCTCCCCAGCATACCCTCCACCAGGCTACAACCACAGCTACCCTGAGTACCCCCCTCCGCCTCCACGCATGCCCCCAGGACACGGGGTGCCCCCTCCAGGGATGGGCATGCCTCCTGGGGTGTACCCCCTGCCACCAGGCCAGCCCCAGGTGCCCCTGCCACCCCCTGGCATGCCCATGAATCACGGGGGATGGATGAGATGAAAGGAGGAGAAGTAGAGGAAAGAGCGAGGGAGAGGAAAGAGGAAAATGAAAGCGAGAGAAGTAGAGGAATGTCTGATGCTAGCAGTCCACTCCCTGTTGTCAGTCCTGGGTCCTGTTCATTAGGCAGCAAACAGAAGAAAACTATCTGAACTTGTCCAATAAGAAATACTCCTTTTCGCTTTCTGTTGCAAAACAGTTTGGTACAGTGTGTCCTAATGAGTACGACTCCGGAGTCCACTGGAGATCTAAATAAACAAAGGATAGCACCTAGCAGAGCGATCTGTTATTCTACATTGTCTTAGCGGCGTTGTGGAATCCCAGACATGAAAAGGTTATGACCCCTGGAATCTGAACATCCATTCTGTAGCACAGAGATTTTATCAGTTCCACATTCCAAAAGGTTCCTTTTGAGAAAAGACGAGGCAGATGATATTGAATTCTTAACATGGTTGAACATATTTTGAAATGCATTGAAAGGAAATACAATTTATATTTAGACTGAAGGGCTGGTTGATGCTACCAAAAGCCTGTTTGTTTTTGCTTACATTTTTAGTCTGAAAATAAAATATTTTCACTAATCAGGACTGTGATAACTTTACCTTGTGTGTGGAAAACAAAGTTGGGTTTATCGCAGAAAATACCAAACATATTTTTGTCCCTTATTATTCAAATGTAGCTGCGTGATTATTGGTTAATCTGTCAAATGTATTGGACTGGCTGTAACCTGTATAATTACAGTAATAGCACTTCAACTGTTACTTGTAGTAGTCACGAACAGGAAGACATTCGGGTCGCCCATATCTGAACAGCAGGTTGATAGAACACTGGACAGGCAGGGGTGTGTTTGTACATGATGATAAACTGTATCTTTTTAGCCCGCTTATATCCATAGTGCCTTAGTAAGGCTTTACTTTAACAGACTATTTCCTGCTACACACAAACACATACTTTTTATGTCTCTTAGGCCCTTGGGATAATAAAAAAAAAAAACATGTGTCCTACTTTGAAACGATTGTTGTTTGTGCAGTGTTATTAGTCTAACCAGAGTTATTATACTGCCATGACTCGTTCCTCAACCCTGCTAACTGAAGCTAGTGTTGAATGTTATGCTGATGTGTGTTAGGAACAGTTTTCAGTTTGGGTCTATTCACTAGGAAGGAGCCAAGCGGAATGGGGAGGGACCTACCTGAATTTGTCCAATAGAAACTCTTGTTTCCGTTGCAAAATTTTTTTGGACTAACGATTACACCCCAGGTGAAGTTCAGACTGTCTGCTTCTCAGGTCCTGACCTCAGGAACAATCAGCTTAACTGTTTCGTCAGTTCGTGACCCCCACCCCTCCCCCAAACTACACCTTCACTGACCAGTGGCTTAAACTGTACCCACTGTATCTGTGTCCACTTTGAATGTTTTCCCCAATACTGTCAGTCCCATTCCGTTAATCCACTTTGAAATGTTACATTTCTCAGGAAAGTACAGTACAGTGATCATTCACTATATATACCAGCAGAGGACAGGTTTGCTCAAGTTCTGAATTCCTGTCAACCTTCAGTATGGAAGGGTTCGTATTGTACTGTATGTGTTGTTTAGTGTTTATCAGTGGGCTCAAGTCAGCATTTCCTCACAGATTAATTCAGAGAAGACACAGAATTACAAAGAAAGTAATCACTTGTTTATTTTTTCTCTCAAAAATCATCTAAAAGTGGCCTAGTTCAATTATTATTTCTTTTTTTTTTTAACTATCACCTACAAATATTTGTCTGATCTCAGCGAAATTCATGAGAAAAAAAAACATATTTTACAGTCATGCTAGTTGCTACAGGAATAGTTTGCATTAACACTGTAGGTCCCTGTCCCAAATGGCTCCCTATTCCCTATATAGCACACTACTTTTGACCAGGGTCAGCACAAGGCCGTGGTCAAAAGTAGTGCACTAGGGAATATGGTGCAATTTCAGATGCAGACTAGGATCACGGATCATCATGGCTTCTAGTTTAGCACATATATACAGAATAAAAAAATACAACAAAGTTCAAAACACAGGTTCCAACTCAACATCTCATGCAGAGAAAAATGTAGCACAGCTCAAATCAAAATGGCAGACTGAAAAATATGACAAGTCATCGCATCATGGCTTCAAATCAGTTGTTCCAACAACAAAAAAAGGACACTATACTTTGATTTTCTTTTTTCTTGTAGTAGACCCTATTAGAGAGAACAGAGGAGAACGAACCGTAAGAATGAACGGTCGGAAGCCTCAATCATGTTCTAATTTGGAACAACTAATACTAGAGCCAGGAGAGCTTGAGCTGTCAATCATTACCAATTGCCCAATCAAAAGACCTGGATACCAATCATATAATCTCCTGATAGGTTGAAATCTTAAACTGGCCAATCACATGACAGCCCGATTATTGGATAGCTCTCCCATCTTTATCTAAACACCTGGCAATAAATAGCCTTGAACAGTTTGATCATAACAGTACTTATTTAATCTGACATCATCAAGGTACAGTGAGGGGAAGAAAGTATTTGATCCCTTGCTGATTTGGTACGTTTGCCCACTGACAAAGAAATGATCTGTCTATAATTTTAATGGTAGGTTTATTTGAACAGTGAGAGAATGAATAACAACAAAGAAATCCAGAAAAACGCATGTCAATAATGTTATAAATTGATTTGCATTTTAATGAAATAAGTATTAGACCCCCTCTCAATCAGAAAGATTTCTGGCTCCCAGGTGTCTTTTATACAGGTAACGAGCTGAGATTAGGAGCACACTCTTAAAGGGAGTGCTCCTAATCTCAGCTTGTTACCTGTATAAAAGACACCTGTCCACAGAAGCAATCAGATTCCAAACTCAATCAATCAGATTCCAAACTCTCCACCATGGCCAAGACCAAAGAGCTCTCCAAGGATGTCAGGGCCAAGATTGTAGACCTACACAAGGCTGGAATGGGCTACAAAACCATCGCCAAGCAGCTTGGTGAGAAGGTGACAACAGTTGGTGTGATTATTCGCAAATGGAAGAAACACAAAATAACTGTCAATCTCCCTCGGCCTGGGGCTCCATGCAAGATCTCACCTTGTGGAGTTGCAATGATCATGAGAACGGTGAGGAATCAGCCCAGAACTACACGGGAGGATCTTGTCAATGATCTCAAGGCAGCTGGGACCATAATCACCAAGAAAACAATTGGTAACACACTACGTCGTGAAGGACTGAAATCCTGCAGCGCCCGCAAGGTCCCCCTGCTCAAGAAAGCACATATACAGGCCCGTATGAAGTTTACCAATGAACATCTGAATGATTCAGAGGAGAACTGGGTGAAAGTGTTGTGTTCAGATGAGACCAAAATTGAGCTCTTTGGCATCAACTCAACTCGCCGTGTTTGGAGGAGGAGGAATGCTGCCTATGACCCCAAGAACACCATCCCCACCATCGAACATGGAGGTGGAAACATTATGCTTTGGGGGTGTTTTTCTGCTAAGGGAACAGGACAACTTCACCGCATCAAAGGGACGATGGACGGGGCCATGTACCGTCAAATCTTGGGTGAGAACCTCCTTCCCTCAGCCAGGGCATTGAAAATGGGTCGTGGATGGGTATTCCAGCATGACAATGACCCAAAACACACGGCCAAGGCAACAAAGGAGTGGCTCAAGAAGAAGCACATTAAGGACCTGGAGTGGCCTAGCCAGTCTCCAGACCTTAATCCCATAGAAAATATGTGGAGGGAGCTGAAGGTTCGAGTTGCCAAACGTCAGCCTCGAAACCTTAATGACTTGGAGAAGATGTGGGACAAAATCCCTCCTGAGATGTGTGCAAACCTGGTGGCCAACTACAAGAAATGTCTGACCTCTGTGATTGCCAACAAGGGTTTTGCCACCAAGTACTAAGTCATGTTTTGCAAAGGGGTCAAATACCTATTTCCCTCATTAAAATGCAAATCAATTTATAACATTTTTGACATGCGTTTTTCTGGATTTTTTTGTTGTTATTCTGTCTCTCACTGTTCAAATAAACCTACCATTAAAATTATAGACTGATCATTTCTTTGTCAGTGGGCAAACGTACAAAATCAGCAGGGGATCAAATACTTTTTTCCCTCACTGTATAACTTGTTAAAACGTAGCTGTATCGAAAAACATCTAAGGGAAGACTTGCTCTTTCTCACACTCCAACAGAAATAATATTCTACAAAACATGCAAAGTCCACTGCTGAAACTCATCTGCTGTATTCACCATGGCTAAAACACTTATTCATATTATGCAAATTAAAATGAAAACCATTCAATTTATTTGACAACTTTCTTAGCTTTCAATTACAATACTGTGTTGTACAGTAGTTTGATTAGCGCAATAGTTATTGATGACCAAACATAGCCAAATTAGTTTGATCTTCCCTTTATGACAGTAGCATAAAAGCCTTCCAAGTTTCAGAGAACATTTCTGAAACCTTCTGTCATGGAGATTTCTGAAATATTATTATTTCATATAAAATGAATGCAGAAAATGTGTTCAGCAGTCGCCAACCCTGTGGTAACCAGGTGTCATCAGTACGTTACAGAGAACTACAGTATACACAGGCAGTCTGACCAACGTCAAGAAAGAATCACCACTATATCCATTCGGTCTTCACTGAGTCACAGAAGAGTCACAGGGTCGTGGTAAATGTCTTGTTATTTCCCAACCTGAGAAACATGATTGTCTTAGAGCATGCACAACCTTGTACATTTTAGTAAAAAATAATTAATTGGCTGAGACGGTTTAGATTCAAAATGGCCTTGAACGTTTGCAGAGCAGATAAAGTAATCATTTGTTTCAACGAACTACAGTAAAAAGATGAGTGGTTACCATAGAAAGAACCCTGTTTAAGGTTCAGTTGTGTGCTTCTGTAAAACATAAAACCCACAAAACAGTTTTTAACACGCT
>NW_028158916.1:2500-56585 GCF_964263955.1 Coregonus lavaretus | reverse complement strand
CCAGCTCTTTCTCCGGGGTAGCAGTTCTGCTGTTACCCAAAATACTGTCTTGGTACTAAGCATACCCAAGATAAGAACATAACGGTTGCTTAAGTCACCAGAGTTCTCCACTACTAACTCCTGGCCTAATTCCCTCTTCTTCTTGTGCTGTTATGAATGGCCTGGTTCATTTGAAGTCCAAAGGTATTAACTTGGCAGTCATCCAGTACGATTGAACTCTTAGCGGCTGAAAGTCCTCATTTGTTTCACCCATCTTATCTTCTCTCTATAGGTACATGGACCCCATTCAACCCAGTGACGGTCCGATCAATCATATGTGAGTAGTTGTCTCTCATTGACCCTTGACACACAAAAAAAACTTGCACAACGACGGCCCATAATAATGGCTGAACGGAACGAATGGATTGGCATCAAACCATATGTTTGATTGTATTTGATACCTTTCCGCTCCAGCCATTACCACGAGCCCGTCCTCCCCAATTAAGGTGCCACCAACCTCCTGTGCATGCAGCTATCAGCAAAAGGAGTATTATTTCCCACAAACCGAGGATGTTTGTTTGTCTCAAAAGGCATATCCATCTAGAATCACCCTGTTGAAAATAACACACTTTATTACACCTTCACCAACTGGATCATTCTGGAGTCTGAGAAGTGTAGCGGAATGTGATGGAAAATACACTGCTCAAAAAAATTAAGGGAACACTAAAATAACACATCCTAGATCTGAATGAATGAAATAATCTTATTAAATACTTTTTTCTTTACATAGTTGAATGTGCTGACAACAAAATCACACACAAATTATCAATGGAAATCAAATGTATCAACCATGGAGGTCTGGATTTGGAGTAACCTTCAAAATTAAAGTGAAAATCACACTACAGGCTGATCCAACTTTGATGTCCTTAAAACAAGTCAAAATGAGGCTCAGTAGTGTGTGTGGCCTCCACGTGCCTGTATGGCCTCCCTACAACGCCTGGCATGCTCCTGATGAGGTGGCGGATGGTCTCCTGAGGGATCTCCTCCCCAGACCTGGACTAAAGCATCCGCCAACTCCTGGACAGTCTGTGGTGCAACGTGGCGTGGTGGATGGAGCGAAACATGATGTGCTCAATTGGATTCAGGTCTGGGGAACGGGCGGGCCAGTCCATAGCATCAATGCCTTCCTCTTGCAAGAACTGCTGACACACTCCAGCCACATGAGGTCTAGCATTGTCTTGCATTAGGAGGAACCCAGGGCCAACCGCACCAGCATATGGTCTCACAAGGGGTCTGAGGATCTCATCTCGGTACCTAATGGCAGTCAGACTACCTCTGGCGAGCACATGGAGGGCTGTGCTGCCCCCCAAAGAAATGCCACCTCACACCATGACTGACCCACCGCCAAACCGGTCATGCTGGAGGATGTTGCAGGCAGCAGAACGTTCTCCACGGCGTCTCCAGACTCTGTCACGTCTGTCACGTGCTCAGTGTGAACCTGCTTTCATCTGTGAAGAGCACAGGGAGCCAGTGGCGAATTTGCCAATCTTGGTGTTCTCTGGCAAATGCCAAACATCCTGCACGGTGTTGGGCTGTAAGCACAACCCCCACCTGTGGACGTCGGGCCCTCATACTCATGGAGTCTGTTTCTGACCGTTTGAGCAGACACATGCACATTTGTGGCCTGCTGGAGGTCATTTTGCAGGGCTCTGGCAGTGCTCCTCCTGCTCCTCCTTGCACAAAGGCGGAGGTAGCAGTCCTGCTGCTGGGTTGTTTCCCTCCTACGGCCTCCTCCACGTCTCCTGATGTACTGGCCTGTCTCCTGGTAGCGCCTCCATGCTCTGGACACTACGCTGACAGACACAGAAAACCTTCTTGCCACAGCTCGCATTGATGTGCCATCCTGGATGAGCTGCACTACCTGAGCCACTTGTGTGGGTTGTAGACTCCGTCTCATGCTACCACTAGAGTGAAAGCACCGCAAGCATTCAAAAGTGACCAAAACATCAGCCAGAAAGCATAGGAACTGAGAAGTGGTCTGTGGTCACCACCTGCAAAACCAGTCCTTTATTGGGGGGTGTCTTGCTAATTGCCTATAATTTCCACCTGTTGTCTATTCCATTTGCACAACAGCGTGTGAAATGTATTGTCAATCAGTGTTGCTTCCTAAGTGGACAGTTTGATTTCACAGAAGTGTGATTGATTTGGAGTTACATTGTGTTGTTTAAGTGTTCCCTTTATTTTTTTGAGCAGTGTATATACTAAGAAAATCCAACTAGTTTTATATGAAGTTATTTTAAAGCTCACTCTGACCGTACTGAAGCATGCAGTGTAGTGTCCACCCAGACCTTCCATGTGATGAAGCCCTTTGTTAGGACATCATTGGATTAAACCGCAAGGGAGAGTTCAAACAGGCAAGATTTCTTTAACTCTGTGTCATAACACATCGTGCGAGACCTTAATCCATTGTGTTAGTGTTACAGCATTAAACTACACTTCCCAGCTGCCCTTTCTTCTTAGTTGTAGTTCTCAGGGGTCTAGACCTATTCAGTTAAAATAATTCAGGACGTTTCAGATAAAAATGTAAATGAATAAAGATGACATGGTGCCCGATTCTATAAGACAGAAAAAACATACCTATTCTACAAAGTGCATTTCTATCAATGTTATTTTATAACGTTCCACCGTACTGAACATACCCCACTCCTCTATTGGCTTCCCTCTCACAGCCATGTTCGACAGGGAGAACAGAGGAGGGGTGAACTTCAACGAGTTCGCGGGCGTGTGGAAGTACATCACAGACTGGCAGAACATCTTCCGCACTTACGACAGAGACCACTCGGGCTTCATCGACAAGAACGAGCTCAAGCAGGCACTGACTGGATTCGGTGAGCAAAGTATGCTTTCTCTATTTGACCACACTGGTGGAGGGCCAACCGCTGCATGTATGTGATTCACAAGGTCAGCCCCGATATTCTAATGCCCTTCCTTAAGGTCAAATAAGGTCAACATGCATGATCCTGGATAAAGCTACTGTATGTGCCAAAATAGTTGTGTATATCAGTGGAGGCTGCTGAGGGGAGGACGGCTCATAATAATGGCTGGAACGGAGTGAATGGAATGGCGTCAAACATATGGAAACCATGAGTTTCATGTATTTGATATCATCCCACTCATTCCGTTCCAGCCATTACCACGAGCATGTCCTCCCAAATCAAGGTGTCACCAACCTCCTGTGGTGTAGATATAGACATGCTTTGTTGTTATTTTTTTGTCCTTGTATTATTAAAATGAAGTAGTGCTTAGTCCTGTATGTGAAGTGAACAGGAGAAAGCCCTATGGATGTTACACATTGGGTAAGGGTTATTGTGATGTTGACTGTTCTCTGTCCTCCTCCCCAGGGTATCGTCTCTCAGACCAGTTCTACAACACTCTCATAGAGAAGTTTGATAGGCAGAGGAAGGGACAAGTGGCCTTTGATGACTTCATCCAGTGTTGTATTGTTCTACAGGTAACCCTTTTAATGGGCTTACTGTGCACATACCACTAGTGGTGTAGCACTGTAGAATGTAGCACTGTAGAATGTAGCACTGTAGAATGTAGCACTGTAGAATGTAGCACTGGGTGTGTAGCACTGTAGAATGTAGCACTGTAGAATGTAGCACTGTAGAATGTACCCCGGGGTGTGTACCACTGTAGAATGTAGCACTGGGTGTGTAGCACTGTAGAATGTAGCACTGTAGAATGTAGCACTGTAGAATGTAGCACTGTAGAATGTAGCACTGGGTGTGTAGCACTGTAGAATGTAGCACTGGGTGTGTAGCACTGTAGAATGTAGCACTGTAGAATGTAGCACTGGGTGTGTAGCACTGTAGAATGTAGCACTGGGTGTGTAGCACTGTAGAATGTAGCACTGTAGAATGTAGCACTGGGTGTGTAGCACTGTAGAATGTAGCACTGGGTGTGTAGCACTGTAGAATGTAGCACTGTAGAATGTAGCACTGTAGAATGTACCCCGGGGTGTGTACCACTGTAGAATGTACCACTGGGTGTTTAGCACTCTAGAATGTACCAATGGTTATGTACCACTGGGTGTTTAGCGCTCTAGAATGTACCACTGGTTGTGTAGCACTATAGAATGTTCCACTGGTTGTGTAGCACTGTAGAATGTACCACTGTAGAATGTACCACTGGTTGTGTAGCACTCTGGAATGTACCACTGGTTGTGTAGCACTCTGGAATGTACCACTGGTTGTGTAGCACTCTGGAATGTACCACTGGTTGTGTAGCACTCTGGAATGTACCACTGGTTGTGTAGCACTCTGGAATGTACCGCTGGGTGTTTAGCACTCGAATGTACCGCTGGGTGTGTAGCGCTCTAGAATGTACCGCTGGGTGTGTAGCGCTCTAGAATGTACCACTGGGTGTGTAGCGCTCTAGAATGTACCACTGGGTGTGTAGTGCTCTAGAATGTACCACTGGGTGTTTAGCGCTCTAGAGTGTACCACGGTGTGTTTAGCGCTCTAGAATGTAACACAGTGTGTTTAGCACTCTAGAATGTACCACTGGGTGTTTAGCACTCTAGAATGTTCCACTGGTTGTGTACCACTGCAGAATGTACCACGGGGTGTTTGGCACTCTAGAATGTACCACGGGGTGTTTGGCACTCTAGAATGTACCACTGTAGAATGTACCACTGGTTGTGTAGCACTCTGGAATGTACCACTGGTTGTGTAGCACTCTGGAATGTACCACTGGTTGTGTAGCACTCTGGAATGTACCGCTGGTTGTGTAGCACTCTGGGATGTACCGCTGGGTGTTTAGCGCTCTAGAATGTACCACTGGGTGTTTAGCGCTCTAGAATGTACCACTGGGTGTGTAGTGCTCTAGAATGTACCACTGGGTGTTTAGCGCTCTAGAATGTACCATGGGGTGTTTAGCACGCTAGAATGTACCACTGGTTATGTACCACTGGGTGTTTAGCGCTCTAGAATGTACCACTTGGTGTTTAACACTCTAGAATGTTCCACTGGTTGTGTAGCACTATATAATGTTCCACTGGTTGTGTAGCACTGTAGAATGTACCACTGTAGAATGTACCACTGGTTGTTTAGCGCTCTAGAATGTACCACTGGGTGTGTAGTGCTCTAGAATGTACCACTGGGTGTTTAGCGCTCTAGAATGTACCACGGTGTGTTTAGCGCTCCTAGAATGTACCACGGTGTGTTTAGCACTGTAGAATGTACCACTGGGTGTTTAGCGCTCTAGAATGTACCACGGTGTGTTTAGCGCTCCTAGAATGTACCACGGTGTCTTTAGCACTGTAGAATGTACCACTGGGTGTGTAGCCTACATTGTCACCCCAGTATATACAGCCCATATTGAGATTGGACTTTGGGTTGGTTCAACATGGCATCTTTTCATTTATGTACATGACATTTTAGAGACTCTTTGCAAATTAGATTTCTGACCTTGACCAGTGGTTTTTCTTGGACATACTCTTGTCTGTAAATTAATGAAGATGTTTTGGGCTGGTTTCCCAGACACAGATAAAGCCCAGTCCTGAACTAAACTATTTCAATGGAGAATCTCAATTTTGAATGCTTTATAGTTCTGGACTAGGCTTAATTACATTTCCATTTTAGTCATTTAGCAGACGTTCTTATCCAGAGCCACTTACAGTTAGTGAGTGCATACTTTATTTAATTTTTTCATACTGGCCCCCCGTGGGAATCGAACCCACAACCCTGGCGTTGCAAACGCCATGCTCTACCAACTGAGCTACATCCCTGCCAGCCATTCCCTCCCCTACCCTGGACGACGCTGGGCCAATTGTGCGCCGCCCCATGGGTCTCCCGGTCGCGGCCGGCTACGACAGAGCCTGGATTCAAACCAGGATCTCTAGTGGCACAGCTAGCACTGCGATGCAGTGCCTTAGACCACTGCGCCACAATCTGTTTCTGGGAAAGCGGTCAACAAGGTTTATTAACCAACATGGCAACTGTACTGGCTAGTATGTTTATGTCAAGATCTATGGATCTCTAGATCCACTGTAATATATTATCTTAGATTTTTTTTAATAGTTATTTTTCATTTGTCACTTTCAGAGGTTGACCGACGTGTTCAGGAGGTACGACACGGACCAAGACGGCTGGATCCAGGTGTCCTATGAACAGTATCTATCCATGGTTTTCAACGTTGTATAGTAGAAACAAGAGCACAACTGGACACAACACTGTGCCAAATCCTTCCCACCTCCACAACGTGTCTTCCTGGATCAAGCGGACTGGGACTCTGGGACAGGATATAACAATATTACGTTCTGTCTGTCTGTCATTTTTCATAATGTTTGTTTAATATCTAAATCAAATCTTGATAATGGTAAAGACCTGAATATCTGTGTTTAAGGTAAACCTGCATTGTACATATTATTTAGGACGAATAACTGCATGCTTCCGGGGAACTTCTGCCAATGTTCAAAGCATGCCCTCTATCTCAGATCTATTTTGCTGAAGCCATGTTTACAAATACTGTGAAAGCAGGTTATGGTCGGGCACAAACGCCTGCTTTTAGATTCACTGACATGCCAGCTAACGCCATATTTGTATAGTCTTATTTTTAACCAGCAAATCTATAAATAAAAGTTAGAGCCTATTAGGATTTTAGGTAAAATAAGCGTATGCGTTTGTATTGCTTTGTGTGTGCATGATGCCTTAAACTGTATAAATGCAAGAGGAACCTCATTTATTAAAAAAAGAAACCTGAATCAATGTGAGCTCTGAATTGAATGTGTGGTGGACAAAGACCAAACAGTTTGCTGTTGAAACACAACAGTATAAATTATTACTGTATACAATTATTGACAGAAAATGGTCAATATAGTCCTCTGTAGTTCAGTTAGTAGAGCATGGCGCCTGCAACGCCAGGATAGTGAGTTTGATTCCCGGGACCACCCATACAGTACGTTAAATATATGCATGACTAAGTTGCTTCGGATGAAAGTGTCTGCTAAATGGCACATTATAAGATGCATAGACAATTGTCATGATTTATCGTATGGGTAACAATCTTTGAAAGATTTGTGAAGAGGTAGATTTAGTCAGAGAGGAATAGAGCCCCACAGTGGAGGTGTCACAATACCCATAAAACCTAGTGTTGAAACAGGGAAATAGTTCCAATCGTTTTTCCAGGGGATTTTGAGAAACACTTAAAAATAAGGGCTGTGTTTCGTGTAGGCTTACCCTGGCGTAACGTTTCGATAACCATGTAAATCTCTTTCAAACAAGGTGACTTTTATCAATAAATTCAGCTCTATTTACTTTCAGATTCGAAAACGCTAATTGCCATCAAAGTAGACATCATGCAAGACAACACATCCTAGCAAGCTCCTGCACGTCATCTCTAGCTGGCACCTTTGCTAACAGGTACATTTAAATACATTTTGCCAATTTATTAATTACTATATTTAGCTAACATTAGATAGTTAATCCAGAGATTCTTACCTTTGCCTCGATTCGGCATTCTCGTCCAGATCATGGCATTTGTAGTTCTTTGTCATAGCCACATTAGCAGCTAATTAGCGTTTCATTTGTTGGCGGTAAATAGAGATGAATATTTTGATAAAAATCACGTTGTCCGAGAGAGATTTAGAAGGTTATCAAAACATCACACCAGGGTAAGCCTACATGAAACACATACCTTTTTTTAAGTGTTTCTAAAATCCCGTATGGGAGAAATGAATGGTGGAAAAACGATTAGAACAATTTCCCTATTTGACTGCTACGTTTATGGGTATTATGACTCAAATTGTGGTACTCTCTAGGTGGTTAAACCAAAGGTACTTCTAACTAACGCCTATTCACATGTAAAGCACTTTATTTTTCTACAGAAAATTAACCAATGTGCAGGAAATGGCTCAACTTTGCCCTCTCCTGTTTGCTTTGGTGTACTTACACCGGTGCATGCTCCAATTATATGCAGAACTTTACTTCCACGTTTGCGTAGTTTCTGGGGAACTACATTATTAGTAAATATTTGAAAGTTTGCCATTTTAAGATGTTTTGTTTGTAGATGTGCACAAGGAACATTAACTTGGAATACATTTTGTTCCTGTGAGTTCAGCAGTTTGAGTTTCTATTTTTGCTTGTCAAGCACAACTATGGCTCTGAGCGTGTCAGAGTACGACACGTGTTTTATTAGCTAGAAATCTGAGCTGTCAAGTTGCTACTGCCATAGGCAGGTTACTTGGCAAGAAGTATTCTGAGACACTTCAGCCGGAGAGGAATCAGAGAAAGGTTGCTACGTTGAACAACACAGCTGTGTCATATATGCAATGACATGTCTCTGGCAGAAGAGGGCAGCAAATACTTGCTTTCAGACCAGACGACATGGGGCGGTGGAATGTTGGTTCAATGTACTGACTAAGGAGTCTAGTATAATATTTTAGACGTCCTCAAAACAGGTGCCACTATGTATCACTTTGTTACACAACATGCATATTAGATGTGGAGTTGTGTGTTGAGTTCTGCACTCAATTGACTGACCTTGACTTCCCTTGAGTTGGAATATGAAATTGCAGTGTACATTGAACAACAACAGGCTACAGATAGGCTACTTTAAATCCTATACAACACTACATTATTGTATTATATGGAAATGTGTTTTGGCTCATAAACTGTTTTACGTTATGATTGTAGGGTGGCTGGGGTGATGTAGGATCTCCCATCACTTTTGGATGCAGCTGTGTTTCTTTCTGACCCTTGTTCTTACCATAAACATGTAATGTCAACTATACTGTCTTTGCCACAAGCCATATAGATTCATCCCCGGCCATGCGCTGTCCCAGTTCCAGTGATTGGGGCCATTTCTAAGTGCTGTGGTCTCTTGGATCGAATCCCCGAGCTGACAAGTTAAACATCTGTCGTTCTGCCCCTGAGCAAGGCAGTTAACCCACTGTTCCCTGGGCGCCGAAGACGTGGATGCCGATTAAGGCAGCCCCCCGCACCTCTCTGATTCAGAGGGGTTGGGTTAAATAAGGAAGACACATTTCAGTTAATTGCATTCAGTTGGTCAACTGACTAGATATCCACCTTTACCTTTTCCCTCCCATTGTTGTGCAGTGGACTGTGATGACGGAGCGGAGCGGTTCAGTGGTCACCGTGGCGATCGACCGGCACGTAACATTGCTGGAAGAGCTGACTGTCTTCGACAGCGACCCCGACCTGACTGTAGCAGTGCTCCATGGCAACGGTGAGACACCCTGGACCCTGCACAGACAGGAGACTACAGACAGGAGACTACAGACAGGAGACTACAGACAGGAGATCAGCTAATTCTGACAAAGGGTCACTCTGAGTTTCTCTACTATTGTTGCTTTTTCACAGGCATCCCAATTTAGATTTGTTCCCCAGTTATTGACAAAATATCTGATCTGATTAGTCAAAAGACCAATTAGTTGCAAATATATCATAATTGGGCTTCCTGTTTAAACACAGCTATGACAACACCTGATGATGAGGATGTGTTGTCTTTCCACAGCTCACTTACAGTTATACATACAAAACATGACACTCATCACTCCACCCCAGACATACAGAACAGTAGACAGCATCACTCTATCCCAGACATACAGAACAGTAGACAGCATCACTCTATCCCAGACATACAGAACAGTAGACAGCATCACTCTCCTCCAGACATACAGAACAGTAGACAGCATCACTCTCCTCCAGACATACAAAACAGTAGACAGCATCACTCTATCCCAGACATACAGAACCGTAGACAGCATCACTCTATCCCAGACATACAGAACAGTAGACAGCATCACTCTATCCCAGACATACAGAACCGTAGACAGCATCACTCTATCCCAGACATACAGAACAGTAGACAGCATCACTCTATCCCAGACATACAGAACAGTAGACAGCATCATTCTCCTCCAGACATACAGAACAGTAGACAGCATCACTCTATCCCAGACATACAGAACAGTAGACAGCATCACTCTATCCCAGACATACAGAACAGTAGACAGCATCACTCTATCCCAGACATACAGAACAGTAGACAGCATCTCTATCCCAGACATACAGAACCGTAAAAGCATCACTCTATCCCAGACATACAAAACAGTAGACAGCATCACTCTATCCCAGACATACAGAACAGTAGACAGCATCACTCTATCCCAGACATACAGAGCAGTAGACAGCATTACTCTATCCCAGACATACAGAACAGTAGACAGCATCACTCTCCTCCAGACATACAGAACAGTAGACAGCATCACTCTCCTCCAGACATACAGAGCAGTAGACAGCATCACTTTATCCCAGACATACAGAACAGTAGACAGCATCTCTATCCCAGACATACAGAACCGTAGACAGCGTCACTCTCCTCCAGACATACAGAACAGTAGACAGCATCACTCTATCCATGACATACAGAACAGTAGACAGCATCACTCTATCCCAGACATACAGAACAGTGTACAGTATCACTCTATCCCAGACATACAGAACAGTGTACAGCATCACTCTATCCCAGACATACAGAACCGTAGACAGCGTCACTCTATCCCAGACATACAGAACAGTAGACAGCGTCACTCTCCTCCAGACATACAGAACAGTAGACAGCAAATTAGCAGTGAGGCAATGAAACCCCTTTTTGGGGGGGGGGGGGGGGAATAGTAGCTTCCTCTACGGTCTTTGACAACAGAATAATAATTCAGGTTTTGAGATATATATATCTTATTCCTCCCAAGCAAGGTGTTGATAATACACCTTCAACATGATATTCTTTTAATTTCAGCAGAATATAATTATGGGGGTAGGCTCCCCACAACACACTATACCAGTCACCAATTATTTAGATTCTTAATTACGCATGTAGAAACACAGTGGCTCAATTAGCTGGGGCGAGAGATCAAACACTCTTTGAAGCGTTTCGCTGGCTGACTGCAGGCACTAGAAGATCAGAGTGGGAAACACATCCTCCAATCCTCCTCATCCCCCTCTCACACTGCCTAATTAGCCCTGATTTAACAGCGTCCGGGAGGGGCTTCACCAGGGTCCTGAGAGCCAGCCGTGGCAGGCCTCCGCAGTCCTGTATTAACAAATGTACGCTCACAGCTTCCAGGGGGCGAGAATTAAAACCACTTCTTAATACCTCTCCAAATAATAATCTCTCCCCGTCCAAATGAACTCCCTCAATGGAAATAATTTGTTTGACCTGGATCAACTCTCCCCCTCTCTTAGAATGTAGCATTGTCCCCGAAAGGCTTTATTTGAATGCTTCTACACTTCAAAGCTGGATCCCGGCCAAATGCAGGCTGCTAAATGTTGCTCGCTTCAGCACTGAACTGAAAACAGCGTGTGGGTAAATGCCTTGTGGTAAATTGGTTACCTTTGGCCAGTGTAAACATTTGACCAGTGTAAACCTTTTACCAGTGTAATGTCAAAGTGCACTGGGATTCCTGCGTTGCTGACCACCAATATGATTAGGAATCCCTCTACTTGTGAAGATGACAGCTAGACAAGTCCAGTCTGGAATACTAATTATGCAGTCATAAGGAAGCCATTTTGTAAAATTTAGTCCAAAACATAATAATTTTCATCTCCATTTTGGGAGAATTGTTTCAGTACTTTCCACTAAATTATGAGTAATTACAGTACATTCGGAAAGTATTCAGACCCCTTCACTTTTACAGCCTTATTCTAAAATGGAATAAATAAACCATTTTCCTCATCAATCTACACACAATATCCCATAATGACAAAGCAAAAACAGGTTTTTAGAAATGTTAGCAAATGTATATAAAAAAATTTATAAAAAAAATACATTTTCTACATAATTATTCAGACCCTTTGCTCTGATACTTGAAATTAAGCTCAGGTGCATCCTGTTTCCATTGATCATCCTTGAGATGTTTCTACAACTTGATTGGAGTCCACCTGTGGTAAATTCAATTGATTGGACATGATTTGGAAAGGCACCCACCTGTCTATATAAGGTCCCACAGTTGATAGTGCATGTCAGAGCAAAAACCAAGGCATGAAGGAATTGTCCATAGAGCTCCGAGACAGGATTGTGTCGAGGCACAGATCTGGGGAAGGGTACCAAAACATTTCTCCAGCATTGAAGGTCCATCATTCTTAAATGGAAGAAGTTTGGAACCACCAAGACTCTTCCTAGAACCGCCCGGCCAAACAGAGCAATCGGGGGAGAAGGGCCTTGGTCAGGGAGTTGACCAAGAACCCGATGGTCACTCTTGACAGAGCTCCAGAGTGCCTCTGCAGCACTCCACAAGGCCTTTATGGTAGAGTGGCCAGACGGAAGCCACTCCTCAGTAAAAGGCACATGACAGGCCGCTTGGAGTTTGCCAAAAGGCACCTAAAGGACTCTCAGACCATGAGAAACAAGATTCTCTGGCCTGAATGCCAAGCGTCACGTCTGGAAGAAACCTGGCACCATCCCTACGGTGAAGAATGATGGAGGTAGCATCATGCTGTGGGGATGTTTTTCAGCGACAGGGACTGGGAGACTAGTCAGGATCGAGGGAAAGATGAACGGAGCAAAGCACAGAGAGATCCTTGATGAAAACCTGCTCCAGAGCTCTCAGGACCTCAGACTGGGGGCGAAGGTTCACCTTCCAACAGGGCAACAACCCTAAGCACACAGCCAAGACAACGCAGGAGTGGCTGCGGACAAGTCTCTGAATGTCCTTGAGTGGCCCAGCCAGAGCCCGGACTTGAACCTGATCGAACATCTCTGGAGAGACCTGAAAATAGCTGTGCAGCGACGCTCCCCATCCAACCTGACAGAGCTTGAGAGGATCTGCAGAGAAGAATGGGAGAAACTCCCCAAATACAGGTGTGTCAAGCTTGTAGTGTCATGCCCAAGAAGACTCAAGGCTGTAATTTCTGCCAAAGTTGCTTCAACAAAGTACTGAGTAAAGGGTCTGAATACTTATGTAAATGTGATAATTCCGTTTTTTATTTTTAATACATTTGCTAAAATGTCTAAAAACCTGTTTTTGCTTTGTCATTATGGGGTATTGTGTGTAGATTGATGAGGGCATTTTTTTCATTTTTTAGATCAATTTTAAAATAAGGCTGTAACGTATCAAAATGTGTAAAAAGTCAAGGGGACTGAATACTTTTCTGTAGGCAGAAATGTTTTTTGGGGGGGAATCATATTTAAATGTTTTTGTGGTAAGGGGGGATGGGGGAATCTGAAGGTTTGTTAACAGTTGAAATAACTGCTAAGGTCACTTTTGTAGCACCTTTCAATGAAGGCCATATTATCCCCATAGTAGAGAACATATGATAATGTGTAGTCGAGTGGGGCCATGAGATATGGGCATGTAACTTTAACTCTTTCACAGGATTTCCATTTATATCAATAATACATGTATTTCTAAGTGCTTTTTCAAAACACCCAAAGAGACCTGTGTGCACAATTTGAACATTGGTTCCAGCTTGCTTCTCTGATTCGGCCTTTAAACACACAATTAAGTCACAATAAGGTGTACTAATCAGATTTAAAAACAGTAATATTATGTCTCCTGAGATGGAGTCCTTTTACAATATGTCATCATTCAGATTCATTCAAACCTAGGAGGCTCCAAGACATAATCACACAGACACAGCCTTTTACAGAGGGGTGGAGTTGTAAGCACATTTCTCATCCTTAATCTCATTACAGTCAGAAACAGAACCGCCACACCGTTTTACAGCCCTCCGCCTCAGCGCCTGTGACATAGTGTTTGTAGGCCTCCTGGGTAATGTTGTAATTACCACATTAATCCAACGGAAGGGTCTTTGGTCAGGGTACGTTATTCTACCATTAATGAGAGCATTGTGCAGTAAAGAGAGACTGAGCCCACTCCAAGAGCAGAAAACCATTTGTGTGCCAGCAAGCCAGAGTATCTCCTCCAGTTCTGTAATTGCAGCCCTGCCTCATTTAAAAAAAGATATATATCCTCATCATTTCCCTCTTCGGTTGCCAGCTGCCATACTTTGTAATTTTGTGGTCTCTTCCAGAAGGGAATTTCTGTGCTGGTCCATCACACTGGAGCAAGACATCACCAAAGGTCCCGCTCCTATGGTGTGCGCATCTGCAAAAACCTTCCCCAGCTTTACATCACCCTCACATGCTATCAGTGATGACTGATAACACACAACCTAACTTTCAATGTATGTGTATCAGTGGTCTGTCTTTCATAGATTTGGCATGGGTCCCCAGATCCTCAAAAAGTTCTACAGCTGCACCGTCGACTGCATCCTGACCGGTTGCATCACCGCCTGGTATGGCAACTGCTCGGCATCTGACCGTAAGGCGCTAGAGGGTAGTGCGTATGGCCCAGTACATCATTGGGGCCAAGCTTCCTGCCATCCAGGACCTCTATACCAGGCGGTATCAGAGGAAGGCCCAAGAAATTGTCAAAGACTCCAGTCACCCAACTCATAGACTGTTCTCTCTGCTACCGCACGGCAAGCGGTACCGGAGCGCCAAGTCTAGGTCCAAAAGGCTCCTTAACAGCTTCTACTCCCAAGCCATAAGACTTCTGAACAATTACTCAAATGGCCACCTGGACTATTTATATTGACTGTTTATTATCTATGCATAGTCACTTTACCCCTACCTACATGTACAAATTACCTCGACTAACCTGTACCCCCGCACATTGACTCGGTACTGGTACCCCCTGTATATAGCCTCGTTACTGTTATGTAAGCTTATTGTGTTACTTTTTAGTTTATTTTTTACTTTAGTTTATTTAGTAAATATTTTCTTAACTCTATTTCTTGAACTGCATTGTTGGTTAAGGGCTTGTAAGTAAGCATTTCACGGTAAGGTGTAATCGGCGCATGTGACGAACACAATTTGATTTGATTTGATACATCATCCCAATCTCTAATACCAGTAATTTTTTTTAAATGCCAAGGTCCTTCCTTGTTTGTGCAGGAAGTTTCGTTGCAACCTTGTTTAGTGAGTGTTTTTCTTTCATGCCTCACTCGGTGTGTGTGTGTGTGTGTGTCGTGTGTGTGTGTGTGTGTGTGTGTGTGTGTGTGTGTGTCGTGTCCTTCCTATGGTCCCTCCCGGCTGATGCTGTCCAAGCCGTTGATAGCGGCGGTCAGGGGTTACGCGGTGACCAGAGAGCTGGAGCTGGCTCGGTTGGCTGACCATCAAATCAATGTGTTTTATTTGTCACATACACGTGTTTAGCAGATGTTATTGCGGGTGTAGCGGAATGCTTGTAAAAAGTTTCCTAAGAGCTAGTCGCGAGGCCGCCATCCTCTTCTGATGCAGATTTGGTGCATTCCACCTACTAGATGACCCCTAGCCACCTCCCTGAGCCTGTCCACCCCCTACTATTACCTAGTGTGTGTGTCATGTGATCTCGTAACCCCACCAGTGGAAGTCCAAATCGTTACAAAGTACCTGTTTTGTCTTCATGTTCAACAGCAACGTAGCCTTTTCAAGCCGCTATCACTTTAGCCTTTCTCCCGTTTGGGTTTTGAGTAACTCTGCAGTTGCAGTAATGACCGTGGCCTTTAAAAGCATTGCATGTACCGACACCACTGCTGTACAAGCTGCACTCCCTGATGACCAGAAGGAGAAGGAACGAATGTAGCGTGTAGTATCATCTCCCATCTCCACACCAGTCTGCCTCCGGGGCAACAAATAGGACCTCTGCGTTTATAAATAGGACCGGCTGTACTATAATTACTGGCAGCAGGTCTGGGCCTATTTTCTCTGAACAGGGCTTATCATTGTGGTTCTGTAAATAAACAGAGCATCCTGGCAGTGCCCTCGTCTGACTCGCGCCAGGCCCACCTTCCAGACTGTCTGGTGGCAGGGGCATGGCCACCACGTCTCGCCTCCGTCACCTCTATCATATATCATACTGACTCCGCTGAGTGTGTGAGGGATACATCTCAGTTGTCTTAAGTGGCTTCATCAAGCTCCTCACATTGTCTCCTATCCTTCATCTGCACTGATCTGAAATAATTGGATAGCTGAAAGGGGAATTACTAAGCGTCCACCTCAGATCTCCTTTAGCAGCCCAGAGTGGAGTGTTGGAAGGTTTTGACACTGTTGGCAGCAGAGGTACATTTCCTCCCAGCTGCTTATGTTCAGCCACCCCACCATGTTGGCTATGCCTCATTCTACAAACCCCTGAGTTGTTTGGCAACACATTTTCCGGTCGTTTCCTCAGCTTAGTTTGGCCACTGTGGCTCGTTTTTACCATGGGATGTGAGTTTAGCGCTGTAATTGTTATTTTGACCGGTCCGTTCTTGCCCCAACCAGCCATACCCAGTTATCAGCTTTGTTCCTCTGATCGGGAGTGTTTAGCATCATCATCATCAAAAGTAAAGCTACTCCTCCAGTGTAGCGCAGTTGGTAGAGCATGGCATTTGCAACGCCAGGGTTGTGGGTTCGATTCCCACGGGGGGCCAGTATGAAAATGTATGCACTCACTAACTGTAAGTCGCTCTGGATAAGAGCGTCTGCTAAATGACTATTTATTTTATTTATTTTTTATTTATTTTCAGATCTCTCTGGTAGGTAGGTTTGCTCTTTAGTTTTGATGAGAGAAATCTGTAAGCGTTTTTGGTGGAGAAACACATTGGAACAGCAGCCTGAGGTAATCCATGGTGGTTTGAATGAAAAACTAAAAATCCTACGATGTCTATGTGATGTGGCCTAATGGAAGCCACAAGTGAGTAACAGCTTCCTGTCACGACTCACCCGAGCCCCCGCCTCATGTGGAAAGATGAGGAAGGCCAAAGGAAGGATCATAGGATTGCCCACATGTTTAGAGTACAGCCCGGTCCAAAGCTGACATCAGGTTGGCCCATTCAAACAATTATCCAATAACTTTTTTTTTATTGATGACATGCCAATGATGACATGAGGATACCATATCAGAACCCTCTGCTAGGTGAAGCTGCATGGCTGAACACCTGCTCCTCTAAGCAGTGTGAATGGCACAGTTAGTCCAACCCCTATAGGGAGTCCTATGCAGAACCTGAACGGCCACTGTCCAGTTCCGATGTCCCGGGTGTTATTGGACCATGGTGTGGAGAACCTCTGGACCTTGGCTCCGGACGGTTCCGGCTGCGCTCAAAGACCCAATTAGTAAGACGGATGGGGTGGCGGGGAGAGACATAGCTGCCAGAAACTGTGTGTGATACTGGACTGGACCTGCCCCAAGTCTGAAGAGAGAGTAGAGAGAGACGACACCCGAGCCCTAAGACTGGAGGATCTGGCTAGTGGTTAGAGAGGCACCTGCAGCACCGTGTGTCTCTGTGGTTAAACTAGCTCTCTGAACAGCCTTTGCTTTCTTCGGAGCCCATACGGAGGCCTTCATCAAACAATTAACTCACGAACACCAAAAAAACGTCACAATATTTATTTGATGTGCTGGGAAAAGCCCAAAATATTTCTCCAAGTTGGAGAGTCTTACATTTACATTTTAGTCATTTAGCAGACGCTCTTTTCCAGAGCGACTTACAGTTAGTGCATGCATTTCTTTTTTTTCCCTTCTTTTTTTATACTGCCCCCCCCCCCCCTGGGAATCAAACCCACAACCCTGGCGTTGCAAGCTCGATGCTCTACCAACTGAGCTACACAGGGCCTGAGCGTGTCGGAGAGTGTATGAAAGTTAACCGCCTTTTAGGTTCACGTTCTCATCTCTGTATCAGTTTGTCCGGATATGGCTGGAAATCTCTAATCTGCATGGAAGTTAATGGCATTAACCCTCATGAGAGTCCATTATGGACAGCTTTGCTTTGAAGTACTGCAGATGCTTGTATTGCCAGTACAGCTCAGTTCAGACTGGAAACAATGTCTACTCTGCCCAAGCTGTTTCATAGAGTTCAACACTTCACTGATTTACTGGCCATTGTTCCGACCAACATGCATACAAATCCTACGTAAATAGTAATGGTTAACCTCCATCTCCCCAGTATAGCTGCATTTAAGAAAAAGCAGTTGTTCCCATATTAGTCATCCATCATTATGCACTTGTTGAGGAGTTATTGTGACTACATAAGATTATATTGAAAGTCTTTGGGGATTTCACAATTTGAGTTGCGTCCACTATCTGCAGTTTGGCACTAAAGTGTAATGTTTGCTTAGAGAGCTCCTATCACTCAACTCTTGCCTCTCCCCTGTGAAGAAATGGAGTCCTGAGTGACTAACTACCTCTCTTTGCATAGAACACTCAAGAGAGTGGGCAGTGGTGGAAAAAGTACTCAATTGTCAAACTTGAGGAAAAGTAAAGATACCTTAATAGAAAATGACTCAAGTAAAAGTGAAAGTCACCCAGTAAAATACTACTTGAGTAAAATTCTAAAAGTATTTAGCTTTAAATATACTTAAGTATCAAAAGTAAAAGTATAAATAATTTCTAATTCCTTATATTAAGCCAACCAGACCGTACATTTTTCTCCGCACATAGAAGATAAAACAGTTATAACAGGCACAGTCTCCTGCAATCAGAGGAAAAGGCTGACAGTCAGGAAGGGAACCACCACCTATATCTATAATTGGACGATAGGCTCTACTAATTGAATTATCTGCTTTGAATAGATGAGAAATGAAGTGAACATGGCCTTTCCTTTCTCAGTTTCAGGTCTTTCCAGCCAAATCTCCAAAGTGTCCTTTTTGTTTGAGACATTTTTTAAGGGGAACATTGCATTGTCCAACACACTGGCTTCCATTCAAAGGGGAACAAAGGATGGGCTGGTGTGTAAATGCAAACAGGACATGTTTGAGACAGGGAGAGTGGATAAGAGCGTCTGCTAAATGACTTAAATGTAAATGTAAATGTATCAGCAGGCTTTGAGACGGGTGCTGGATAAGAGAGGACCCTTCCGGCGACTGATAACACTGTGCCAACAGCACTAAAGACAATCTGGCCCAACTTGCATGGCTCCTCTCTCTGTCTCCAATCTGGACACGGGCTGAAGAGGCTCTCTGCACCGCAATCTAATCTAGCCTCCAGCCCCGAGGGAAGCTAGGGGTGTGTGTGTGTCTTTGTGTCTGTGTCTGTGGGTCGGTCGGTCAATATAGGGACTTCTCATTAGTATTTGGGGTGGAATTGCTCAAAACTCAAACTGCCCACCTTGCTCAAGAATATCTAACAAATGGACTTAAAAAGCTGTCTGTAATGTGATTTTATTATTGTGATGCCTTTTGTAAAAAACAAAACAAAAAAAATGTCTCATTTCATCAGCTGGATCTATTGGCAGAACACTCTGTCATAGGAATGTTAAACAGAACCGACCTAACCGGTGGAAACAGGGAGAGATGTATTCGCTGACAAAGAGCTTCCTCCCAAAGAGCTGTCTTGTGTCAGGCTGCCATATGTGTTGAGTGTCGGACCTTAGGCCTCTCGATTGGTTGCAGATGTATTAACACTGGTATTCAATGTATTCAAATGTGATTTATTTGAAGGACTCGAGAATGTAGTGGGGAGTATTAATAGAATTACAGTGTTTCGGCCTCCCGAGTGGCGCAACGGTCTAAGGCACTGCATCGCAGTGCTTGAGGCGTCACTACAGACCCGGTTCGATCCCAGGCTGTGTCACAACCGGCCGTGACCGGGAGTCCCATAGGGCGGCGCACAATTGGCCTTCGCCTCTCCTGAGCCCATTGGGGAGTTGTAGCGATGAGACAAGATCGTAATTGGATCGCAATTGGATATCACGAAAAAGGGTGCAAAATAACATTACAAAATAAAATAATTACAGTGTTTCCGACAACCCAGAGATACAGTATGATTTCAGGTTATGAAAATATGTTAGACTCATGCTCTTAATAATGGGTGGTCAAGCAGAATCTATGACAGAGGATTTGAGGAGACAAGTGTTAATGCGTGCTGGCATTCCTCCTCAGAATGATGTCATTCATGGATTATTCCCTTGTCTCCTCAGGCGTCCTCCTGATTGATGGGGGTACAGTCGGACTCCCACATCTAATTGGTCTGTCCTGGCTCAGGCCCTGGAACTGATTCTGACTGGATGGCCCATTGGGGCACAGGAGACCCTGGCCTTTGGATTGGCTAACAGAGTGGTACCGGGTGGCCAAGGTAAAGCCCTCCCTTGAGTTTTTGACCATAAATTCCTCTCCTCGCTCAATCTTCCCTGTCGGTGCATTTTGAAGCCTTCTCATCTATTCCACTGTAATGGCTGTGTTAGATGAGGCAGAATTATGTAAGCCATTTTAATCAGGGTTATCAGACCTGTATGCCATTTCATTGGTTAGATCAAACCTTACCAATAACTAATTCGTCAAATGAAGTGAGGAACGATAGTTGAATTGGACTATGTACTGTGTCATTTCCCAAATGGCGTTTTCTGTATGAACATGTGAACTCCAACTCCTACATCCCTACCAAAAAACCTCTCGGTTAAAATTCCTCAAAAGACATTAGAAGATGAAGTTAATTTTTGGGGGGAAGTCATTCCCACAGCCACAGCCAAGTCTGGCTAATTAGACTCTGAGGCTGTTCACTTTGGTTAGAGATAGCTCAGAGAGAGAAGGGGCACTTGGGCATCAAAGTCTAAGATCAGCCACACAGGTTTCCATAGGATATGAAGTATGAAATGTGGCCATGAAGTATGAAATGGACCATGGAACGCCAATCATCCAGGCTGAGTCCGTCGCCGGGGCAACCAGGTTCAGCTCAGGGACAGGAAGAGGCGGGACATTCTCCTCTAAGCGCTAGTAATACTTTATATGTTATGCTTATGAACATAACTAATGACATAGTGTCTGTCTACACAGTGTTCTGTTTAGTACTAGATGAGGTCCACTAAATGGTTCATAGATGGTAAACCCTTATAAACTCTGTACTGATGGTTAACTAAACTAATTCGTAATGGTTTAGAAGCTGACGGTCCACCTTTCTGCATCGTATGGTGTAATACGTCAGATATCAATGGCCTTTTTAAGTTAACAAAGTGCAACCTCCCTGGACCAAATAACAACATTATACAAACAATGAAAAGATCCTCAGCTGCTATAATCCATCCTCTATGCAGCCTCATTCATAATGATCCCACACATCAAGGTTCTTTACAGTTAAACCACTGTGCTCAACAATTGTGGTTGGTAAACAACCCTCATATATAGAGGAATTAGAGGGAGGGCTAGTAGCGATGTTTATCGAAATAAAAAAGACACATTTGAAAAGACAAAGACTAGAAAGCAGCAATGGCATCAAAAATGGCACCTTAACTTGCATGGTTTCAGGTTGGAGTTGGTGGTACTATGGTCGTGTGATGTGTGGGGTCATGGGTCTGCTACCTGACTATACTGGTGATGGCTGGGGAGGACGTTGGTGTGGAAATGCCATGTTTAGAGGAAGAATTACTGTGGGAGGAATGACTGTGGGAGGAATGACTGTGAGTGTATTTATGCCTGTGTGTATGTCTGTGTGCCCACAGGTTTATGGCTGAATAATTAGTGTGGAAGACTCAGCAGTCCAAGTGTTCTTGGTGTTATGAGTGAACATTCCTCTGATGGACGGCTCCCCCTCAATTATCTGTGTGTGCGAGAGATGATTCAGCTTGGAAGCAGAGAAAGTAGTACCCTCAGGTAGTATTTTCTGTGTGTTTGTCTCTAAACTGTCCGTTAGCGAACACAGTAATATCCAGTAACATCCAGTAATATCCAGTAACATCCAGTAATATCCACAGGTTGCAATGAGACCATTGCACAGCATTGATTTTCACTGCTACGCAGACGATACACAACTTTACATTTCTCTGTCACCAGAGGATTTTAGCTCCACAGATAAATTATTAGACTGTATTGGTGATTTAAATACTTGCATGGCTCACAACTTCCTCCAGCTAAATCAAGACAAGACCGAGGTACTTTTTATTGGAGCCAAAGCAAAGAGAGAGAATCTGGACGCACATTTTAATTCACGGGCAATAAAGATAAAAGACCAGATAAAAAACCTAGGTGTCATTTTAGATTCTGAACTCAATTTAGCTTTTTACCACCTGAGGAACATTGCCAAGGTGCGGCCGTTTCTCTCTCAGGCTGATACAGAGAGACTCATCCATGCTTTTATTACAAGCAGGCTTGACTACTGTAATGCTCTCCTGTCTGGTCTTCCCAAGAAAGCCATTGGTCAACTGAAAAACATATAGAAAGCTGCAGCACGGGTACTGACCAAGACCAGACGGAGAGCACACATTACACCGGTTTTAAAGTCTCTGCACTGGCTGCCTGTGAGTTTTATAATTAATTTTAAGATTATTCTATTGGTTTTCAAATCAATCCACGATTGTGCACCCCAATACATGTCAGACATGCTTTTAAGTTTATGTACCCAGTAGGTCCCTCAGGTCCTCTGGCACTGTCCTTTTAACTATCCCAAAGCCTAGGACCAAGACGCATGAAGAGGCAGCCTTTAGTTATTATGCCCCCAGCCTCTGGAATAGCCTGCCAGAGAACCTGAGGGGGGCCAAAACTGGACATTTTTTAAAGAGATGTTAAAACACACGTTTTTAGCTTTGCTTTTCCGTACGGTGCTTTTTAGTCATTGTTTTTATTGTTGTTCTTTAGTTTTTTATCCTCTTATGTTTGTTGTCTGGTAAATATTTCATATTTTCGTTGTTTTTTCCTGTGAAGCACGTTGTGTTGCATTCCATGTCTGAAATGTGCTGTATAAATAAAGCTTGATTTGATTTGATTACAGTCTCGGAGCTCTCTCTGTGTGAATGAGAGAGACCAGTCTCTCTCCTCAGGGTGTGTGTGTGTTTGTGTGTGTGTGTGTGTGTGTGTGTGTGTGTGAGTGTGAGGAGAGGCTCTATCTAGACGCCATGATGACAGGACACAGCCCCTGTTTAGCCCTCCCTCTGCTTCGTACTGCCTACTCACCCACGGCCAATACACTCAGCCTGCTACACAAACACACACCTTGTATATCCCTCGAAGTGGACGTTTTAGGTTGAATAGTTGTCAATAGCCAGACACTAATCGTGGCATGCATTTACAATGATATAATAAATATATTAAAACTGCTGGTCTAGTTTGATTTGATTTAAAAGTACAGTTTATTATTTTTGTCATCCCCTGTTTTACTCAATTGCTTGCAAATGATCCCTAGTTATTTATTTATTGCCAAATGGTTATTGGTTAAAGGCTTCTATATTTAAGCAATCAATAAGGCCCGAGGGGGTGTGGTATATGGCCAATATACCACGGCTAAGGGCTGTTCTTACGCATGACGCAACGCGGAGTGCCTGGATACAGCCCTTAGTCGTGGTATATTGGCCATATACCACACAACCCCAAGGTGCCATATTGCTATTATAAACTGGTTACCAACGTAATTAGAGCAATAAAAATAAATGTTTTGTCATACCCCTGGTATACCACGGCTTTCAGCCAATCAGCATTCAGGGCTCGAACCACCCAGTTTATAATGAATTATATACTTACTTCTCCAAAAGGTAATTCTACAAGACTGCAGACAAGTTACAGACTAGTTCAATCAGACGAGTTGAAAGAGAGATGGAGTGATCTCTCCGATCAAAGGAAAGGAGAGCAGGTACCCTTCTATATAACAGCCAGACCTCTTCTACTTTTCCCCGCTGTCTGTCTCGTCTGTCTGTCTGTCTCGTCTGTCTGTCTGTCTGTCTGTCTGTCTCGTCTGTCTGTCTGTCTGTCTCGTCTGTCTGTCTGTCTGTCTGTCTGTCTGTCTGTCTGTCTGTCTGTCTGTGTCTCGTCGGTCTGTCTTTCTTGTCTCTTCCCCCTGGTCCTGTAGATAGTTGTGTGGAATCTCATTCCTCTATTTCGTCTGGACCTCAGCCAGTGAATGAGGTGGGGAAGGGGAAGGAGGGAGAGAAGGGGGAGGGGAGGAGAGGTAGCATCTGTGGCTTTGATGCTGCTACGCTCTTCAAGCTTCCAACAGATAAGATAGGCTGCAGAGAGATAAGGACACCCTACATTCCTATCAGAGAGATAAGGACACCCTACATTACTATCAGAGAGATAAGGACACCCTACATTCCAATCAGAGGGATAAGGACACCCTACATTCCTATCAGAGAGATAAGGACACCCTACATTCCTATCAGAGAGATAAGGACACCCTACATTCCAATCAGAGGGATAAGGACACCCTACATTCCTATCAGAGGGATAAGGACACCCTACATTCCTATCAGAGAGATAAGGACACCCTACATTCCTATCAGAGGGATAAGGACACCCAACATTCCTATCAGAGGGATCTGGGCACACAGACAGACACAAAATGGGAGGGGGGGGGGGCGCTCCCTGTGACTGTATTCATGATACAGCACCGCCTTCTGTGCCTTTTTGCTTTTATAAAACTGTTACCAACATATATTTTTTTTAAAACAATGAATGACATATTGTAATTCAAGCTTTATCTTGATAAGTCAAAACATACAATTTAATTATTCCACCTGAAGATATAGTCCAGACAAAAATCAGGTTGTTAGTTATTTTGGTCATGTTGCTACAGATGCGACCCAGTTGTTAATTGTTTTTGAATAGTTGCTATGCAAAAGGATTGGTATTCCGTTCTAAACAAAATGGTTGCTATGCAGGCTAACGTTATTGTTACTAGCTAGCTAGCCAACTTCAGCTAACTCAGTCATGTCAAACATTGAACCTGGAATGACAGTACACTAGCTGCATTATGGTTTTCATTTTTTTCTACTGGCATTTACTGAACAAAAAGAACGCAACATGTAAAGTGTTAATCCCATGTTTCTAATGAGCTGAAATAAAAGATCCCAGAAATGTTCCATACGCCAAGATAATCCATCCACCTGACAGGTGTTGTATATCAAGAAGCTGATTAAACAGCATGATCATTACACAGGGGTCCCTTGTGTTTGGGACAATAAAAGGCCACTCTAAAATGTGCAGTTTTGTCACACAACACAATGTCACAGATGTCTAAAGTTTTGAGGGAGCGTGCAATTGGCATGCTGACTGCAGGAATGTCCGCTGGAGCTGTTGCCAGATAATTTAATGTTCATTTCTCTACCATAAGCCGCCTCCAACGTCGTTTTAGAGAATTCGGAAGTACGTCCAACCGGCCTCACAATCGCAGACCACATGTATGGCATTGTGTGGGCGAGCGGTTTGCTGATGTCAACTTTGTGAGCAGAGTGCCCCATGGTGGCGGGGGGTTATGGTATGGGCAGGCATAAGCTACGGACAACGAACACAATTGCATTTTATCTGTGGCAATTTGAATGCAATACCGTGCCGTTCATCCGCCGCCATCACCTATTGTTTCAGCATGATAATGCACGGCCCCATGTCGCAAGGATCTGTACACAATTCCTGGAAGCTGAAAATGTCCCAGTTCTTCCATGGCCTGCATACTCACCAAACTTGTCACCCATTGAGCATGTTTGGATTGCTTTGGATCGACGTGTACGACAGCGTGTTCCAGTTCCGGCCAATATCCAGCAACTTCGCACAGCCATTGAAGAGGAGTGGGACAACATTCCACAGGCCACAATCAACAGCCTGATCAACTCTATGTGAAGGAGATGTGTCGCGCTGCATGAGGCAAATGGTGGTCACACCAGATACTGACTGGTTTTATGAGCCACACCCTACTTTTATTTTTAAAGGTATCCGTGACCAACAGATGCATATCTGTATTCCCAGTCATGTGTAATCCATAGATTAGGGTCTAATTAATTTATTTCAATTGACTGATTTCCTTATATGAACTGTAACTCAGTCAAATCTTTGAAATTGTTGTATGTTGCATTTAGATTTTTGTTCAGTATACTTGGATATGTCCATGATAATGACACTCATGCGTGATTTCGACTAGCTCAGAAAAAGTATTCTGGGCACCGTTCACTCTATCTATGGTGCTAAAGATCGAAATTCAAAAGCGAAATTTTTTTTCAGAGGTCAGACAGGCCTCCGCTGTACCAAACTAAATGCTAGGCTGGAAGCAAGGGGAAATAATGTGCGAGTTGAGAGAAATACAAGAGATGATTGGAACAGTAACATGAACATTTATCACTGGAGGCGCATTGATAAAGATGGAACTGTTAGCAGGAATAGGTGTGTCTGTGACGGCCAATACAGCAAGGCTTGGAACGCTGCTCATCCAATCAGCATCTAGGATCCAAACAACCAGATTTATATACAGTACCAGTCAAAAGTTTGGACACACCTACTCATTTTTTATTATTTTCTACATTGTGGAATAGTAGTGAAGACATCAAAACTATGAAAAAACACATATGGAATCATGTAGTAACCAAAAAATTGTTAAACAAATCAATATATATTTCAAAGTTGAAGTCGGAAGTTTACATACACTTAGGTTGGAGTCATTAAAACTTGTTTTTCAACCACTCCACAAATTTCTTGTTAGCAAACTATAGTTTTGGCAAGTCGGTTAGGACACCTACTTTGTGCATGACACAAGTAATTTTTCCAACAATTGTTTACAGACAGATTATTTCACTTATACTTCACTGTATCACAATTCCAGTGGGTCAGAAGTTTACATACACTAAGTTAACTGTGCCTTTAAACAGCTTGGAAAATTCCAGAAAATTATGTCATGGCTTTAGAAGCTTCTGATAGGATAATTGACATAATTTGAGTCAATTGGAGGTGTACCTGTGGATGTATTTAAAGGCCTACCTTCAAACTCAGTGCCTCTTTGCTTGACATCATGGGAAAATCAAAAGAAATCAGCCAAAAAAATTGTAGACCTCCACAAGTCTGGTTCATCCTTGGGAGCAATTTCAAAACGCCTGAAGGTACCACGTTCATCTGTACAAACAATAGTACGCAAGTATAAACACCATGGGACCACGCAGCCGTCATACCGCTCAGGAAGGAGACTCATTCTGTCTCCTAGAGATGAACGTGCTTTGGTGCGAAAAGTGCAAATCAATGCCAGAACAACAGCAAAGGACCTTGTGAAGATGCTGTAGGAAACAGGTACAAAAGTATCCTTATCCACAGTAAAACGAGTCCTATATCTACATAACCTGAAAGGCCGCTTAGCAAGGAAGAAGCCACTGCTCCAAAACCGCCATAAAAAAGACAGACTACGGTTTGCAACAGCACATGGAGACAAAGATTGCTCTTTTTTGAGAAATGTCCTCTGGTCTGATGAAACAAAAATAGAACTGTTTGGCCATAATGACCATCGTTATCTTTGGAGGACAAAGGGGGTTCTTGCAAGCCGAAGAACACCATCCCAACCGTGAAGCACGGGGGTGGCAGCATCATGCTGTGGGGGTGCTTTGCTGCAGGAGGGACTGGTGCACTTCACAAAATAGATGGCATCATGAGGAAGGAAAATTATGTGGATATATTGAAGCAACATCTCAAGACATCAGTCAAGAAGTTAAAGCTTGGTCACAAATGGGTCTTCCAAATAGACAATGACCCCAAGCATACTTCCAAAGTTGTGGCAAAATGGCTTAAGGACAACAAAGTCAAGGTATTGGAGTGGCCATCACAAAGCCCTGACCTCAATCCTGTAGAAAATGTGTGGGCAGACCTGACTCAGTTAAACCAGCTCTGCCAGGAGGAATGGGCCAAAATTCACCCAACTTATTGTGGGAAGCTTGTGGAGGCTACCCGAAACGTTTGACTCAAGTTAAACAATTTAAAGGCAATGCTACCAAATACTAATTGAGTGTATGTAAACTTCTGACCCACTGGGAATGTGATGAAAGAAATAAAAGCTGAAATAAATAATTCTCTCTACTATTATTCTGACATTTCACATTCTTAAAATGAATGGTGATCCTAACTGACCTAAGACAGGGAATTTTTACTAGGATTAAATGTCAGGAATTGTGAAAAACTGAGTTTAAATGTATTTGGCTAAGGTGTATGTAAACTTCCGACTTCAACTGTATATTTTAGAATCTTCAAAGTAGCCACCCTTTGCCTTGATGACAGCTTTGCACGCTCTTGGCATTCTCTCAACCAGCTTCATGAGGTAGTCACCTGGAATGCATTTCAATTAACAGGTGTGCCTTGCTAAAAGTTCATTTGTGGAATTTCATTCCTTCTTAATGCGTTTGAGCCAATCAGTTGTGTTGTGACAAGGTAGGGTTGGTATACAGAAGATAGCCTTATTTGGTAAAAGACCAAGTCCATATTATGGCAAGAACAGCTCAAATAAGCAAAGAGAAACGACAGTCCATCATTACTTTAAGACATGTATGTCAGTCAATCCGGAAAATTTCAATAACTTTTAAAGTTTCTTCAAGTGCAGTCACAAAAACCATCAAGCGCTATGATGAAACTGGCTCTCATGAGGACCGCCACAGGAAAGGAAGACCCAGAGTTACCTCTGCTGCAGAGGATAAGTTCATTAGAGTTACCAGCCTCGGAAATTGCAGCCCAAATAAATGCTTCACAGAGTTCAAGTAACAGACACATCTCAACATCAACTGATCAGAGGAGACTGCGTGAATCAGGCCTTCATGGTTGAATTGCTGCAAAGAAACCACTACTAAAGGACACCAATAAGAAGAAGAGACTTGCTTGGGCCAAGAAACACGAGCAATGGACATTAGACTGGTGGAAATCTGTCCTTTGGTCTGATGAGTCCAAATTTGAGATTTTTGGTTCAAACCACCGTGTCTTTGTGAGACGCAGAGTAGGCGAACGGATAATCTCTGCATGTGTATTTCCCACCGTGAAGCACGGAGGAAGAGGTGTGATGGTGTGGGGGTGCTTTGCTGGTGACACTGTCAGTGATTTATTTAGAATTCAAGGCACACTTAACCAGCATTGCTACCACAGCATTCTGCAGCGACACACCATCCCATCTGGTTTGCGCTTAGTAGGACTGTCATTTGTTTTTCAACAGGACAATGACCCAACACACCTTCAGGCTGTGTAAGGGCTATTTGACCAAAAAGGAGAGTAATGGAGTGCTGCATCAAATGACCTGGCCTCCACAATCACCCAACCTCAACCCAATTGAGATGGTTTGGGATGAGTTGGACCCCAGAGTGAAGGAAAATCAGCCAACAAGTGCTCAGCATATGTGGGAACTCCTTCAAGACTGTTGGAAAAGCATTCCAGGTGAAGCTGGTTGAGAGAATGCCAAGAGTGTGCAAAGCTGTCATCAAGGCAAAGGGTGGCTACTTTGAAGAATCTAAAATCTAAAATCTATTTTGATTTGTTTTTGGTTACTACATGATTCCATGTGTTATTTCATAGTGTTGATGTCTTCACTATTATTCTACAATGTAGAAAAATAGTAAAAAATAAAGAAAAACCCTGGAATGAGTAGGTGTGTCCAAACTTTTGACTGGTACTGTATATATAAAAAAGTGGTCTGGTGCATTAGAAATTCATAGGAATAAAGTGTTATTTTGAGCAACCTGTGGTATTGAAGTCTATCTGTTGACAGGGTCATTAATTAAGCAAACGGATCACAATATGATTGAATTTGCTTAAAGGCATAAATATAATAATAAGGATGATTTATAAAAAAAATAACATAACGTGTCTGAGATGTTGCTGTTTTTCATTTCATCGTCAGGGGTCGTGGCTAACCAAGATAAAATTATTTCCAAACGGACTAGTTCCCTAAAGAAAATCCTAGATGACATTTAAATGGCTAAAACCTTTTAACAACTTAAAAATGAGACTGTTCTGACCCGTCTAGCCTAATGGAATACCATATATCACTATTTTTCGGCAGAGAAAGTTTTACATTTGGTGCAAAGGTTATTGCTACTGTATGTGTGCTGGCAAATGGTCATAAATATTAATTTAAGTATTTTTAAGTATTTCTCATAAGTATGAAAATATGTACGGCTTTTGATGGGCACTTTCTACATATAAATCAATATGTCATGAACTTTATGACGATATAATTGTCCCCAAAGCCCCACCTCTCCTCTGCCTCTGTGCGCACTAACTGGGCGTGTACAGTGGCTACACGCACGCGCTTTACTACCTGCTAATGCCGGTTAGCCAGAACAACTCTCTCACACACACGGCAGATACACAGTGCAACCGGTGGAATTTGTGAAACTTCAAGTTAAGGGGTAATTCTACGCAACTTTGGAAACTATTTTATTTAAGAGTTAAATACATACACTAAAGTAAAATGGTTTCTTTCAGAGTAGTTTTTATTATTTTACCAGAAAACTTGGAATATAACTTTGACTTTTGACTGGGTCTGATTTGGACTTACCGTAGCGCTCATAAGTACATTTACTTTGTGCCTTTTGACGCAGAAAGCCGGGCTGTCAACTTCATGTAGGCTTTTCAGAATCAGAAATGATAAATAGGCCTACCAATTTTACCCCCAAAAATATTGGATAGTATTACATAATGCGTAAATGACTTTCTATTACTTTTAAAGGAACTACTTCAGCTTATTTCAGTGAGAACCAGGAGCGCATTTGAAGACAGTTTTACGCGCAAAATATTGAATTATTGAAACCGCACATCAGAGACACTCTGACTACAAACTGGACATACAATGACAAGCTGTTGGTTTGCCTTTGTGGGGTTGTGGTGGAGCGCTTATTGCATCTTCCTTATTGCAGGTAGCAATTATTTATTCGATGGGAACAACGAGGTGCACCCGAGTTTTATTCACCGGCGGTTGCGGACACACGAAAAGAGAGAGATGCAGAAGGAGATCCTCTCCATCCTTGGACTTCCACACAGACCTAGACCTCATCTGTCACATGGAAAGTACAACTCCGCTCCGCTCTTCATGCTGGATCTTTACAATACGATATCAAGCGAGGAGAAAAACGAAGTGGAGGGCATGCTGGAACAGTACCAGTCTATGTACACCACCCAAGGTCCCCGTTTAGCGACATATCAGGAAAATTCCTTCCTAAATGACGCCGACATGGTGATGAGCTTTGTCAATTTGGGTAAGATATACAATTATTCTATCGTTACACATTTAATTTATTTAACCTTATAGTCATTTAGCTCCATTTGGAGATGTATCAATAATCCGATCGTAAATTGGAAACGTATGCTCATACGTAAAAAGCAGTTTCGCGAACATAATGCTACTCCGGTGGTTGAAAAATAGATAGACATCCTATAGTGTATCAGACTACGTGTTAATTACAGGTGTTCGGATGAGCCTGTATTGCGCGGTCGATGCATGCGCCATTGCACGCGCTCTCACGAACCACGGAATTATTTAGTCTAAACTCTTCTCAGTCCTCTTCAGTGGGAAAACAGTAAACCGATTAAATGCTGTTGTTTTTTTAATACTCTGTTGCCTATTAACTTTACGCTCAGGATATTTTATGCACAGGGATAAATAGGTTAATTTAGTCCAAATTCTGAAGCCTCAGAATGTTGTGGAACCGGTTCCATGATTTACGTCTGAGGGATGAATATGGAAAACATATCCATAGCAAACTATACTGAACAAAAATATAAACCCAACATGCAACAATTTCAACGATTTGAATGAGTTACAGTTCATATAAGGAAATCAGTCAAATTAAATAAATTAATTAGGCCCTAATCTATGGATTTCACATGACTGGGCAGAGGGGCAGCCATGGGTGGGCCTGGGAGGGCACAGGCCCACCCACTTGGGAGCCAGGCCCAGCCAATCAGAATGAGTTTTTCCCCCACAAAAGGGCTTTATTACAGACAGAAATACTCCTCAGTTTCATTAGCTGTCCAGACAGCGTCCCTTTGATAAAAAAAAAAACTTTCCATACATGTTTGCCCAATGGAGAGGTGGTCAGAAAGTGACTTTTTGGACCTGAATGCCAAAACATTCAGGAGATAAAGGTGCTCAAAGTTGACCCATTTTGCATACCCCACCATACCATGAGAGGTCAATTTCTTCATCACTGGAAAATATAAATGGTTGAATTTTATATCATTTAGAAGCTTACAAACAGGGTTGTCAAACTATTTTATAATTTCTTGAAAAGAAAGTTGAAAAAACTATGAATTTTTTTAACCTTTATCGTCAATTAGCCTATCTAAAAACACCTAAACTCAGATTTGTTTCATTATCCACATATTACATTTTAGTCATTTAGCAGATGCTGTTATCCAGAGCGACTTACAGGAGCAATTAGGGTTAAGTGCCTTGCTTAAGGGCACATCAACAGATTTTTCACCTAGTCGGCTCGGGGATTAGAACCAGCGACCTTTCGGTTACTGGCACAACGCTCTTACCCACTAAGCTACCTGCCGTATGTTGTAGCTTAGACCATACTTTACATCATCTGAGGTTGTTGTGTTGTGCCAGCCATAGGTTGAGAAATACCTTGAATACAGGGTGGGTGTCCATTGAATCATAGAAATATATTTCTTAGAATGGACCTTATTCTTTCAGACCACTGCAATTTAGCTGGGTACACCATTGAAATTGAAATTGAATTGAAATACTACCACAAAGATGTCTGCCGGTCCACCCACCGTCAAATGTCAACTTAAATAGTCATGTCTATTCTATGATCTATATTTCTTTGATTTCAATAGGTTTCCTATGGAGGATTGACAGTATAATAAAATATATACAGATATTCCCATTCATGTCAACATTCTCTGATGTGTGGACCTCCAACCATCTTTGTGGTACTATTCGAAAGTCGAAATTTCCATTTTATTCCCATTTTGTTCCATTTATCAGCCAAAACATGACACCTACCCTGTATTCAAGAGCAAGTTGTGTCTTAACCTATGGCTGGCACAACACAAAAACCTCAAATGATGTAAAGTAGGGTCTAAGCTACAACATATGTGAATATATAAAAAAAATCATTTAGATAATTTATGTTTAAGTTATATAAAATGACATCATTTTTATTTTAAAACTTTTTTGTCAATACATTATAAAACAGTTTGACTAAGATTGAATCGTACTACACTGGCTCTGATGCTCGTCGGATGTGGCAGGGCTTGAAAACTATTACAGACTACAAAGGGAAGCACAGCCGCGAGCTGCCCAGTGACACAAGCCTACCAGACGAGCTAAACCACTTCTATGCTCGCTTCGAGGCAAGCAACACTGAAGCATGCATGAGAGCACCAGCTGTTCCGGATGACTATGTGATCACGCTCTCCGTAGCCGATGTGAGTAAGACTTTTAAGCAGGTCAACATTCACAAGGCCGCAGGGCCAGAAGGATTACCAGGACGTGTACTCCGAGCATGTGCTGACCAACTGGCAAGTGTCTTCACTGACATTTTCAACATGTCCCTGACTGACTCTGTAATACCAACATGTTTCAAGCAGACCACCATAGTCCCCGTGCCCAAGGACTCTAAGATAACCTGCCTAAATGACTACCGACCCGTAGCACTGACGTCTGTAGCCATGAAGTGCTTTGAAAGGCTGGTCATGGCTCACATCAACAGCATCATCCCAGAAACCCTAGACCCACTCCAATTTGCATACCGCCCTAACAGATCCACAGATGATGCAATCTCTATTGCACTCCACACTGCCCTTTCCCACCTGGACAAGAGGAACACCTACGTGAGAATGCTATTCATTGACTACAGCTCAGCATTCAACACCATAGTGCCCTCTAAGCTCATCACTAAGCTAAGGATCCTGGGACTAAACATCTCCCTCTGCAACTGGATCCTGGACTTCCTGACGGGCCGCCCCCAGGTGGTAAGGGTAGGTAACAACACATCTGCCACACTGATCCTCAACACGGGGGACCCTCAGGGGTGCGTGCTCAGTCCCCTCCTGTACTCTCTGTTCACCCATGACTGCATGGCCAGGCACGACTCCAACACCATCATTAAGTTTGCCGACGACACAACAGTGGTAGGCCTGATCACCGACAACGATGAGACAGCCTATAGGGAGGAGGTCAGAGACCTGGCCGTGTGGTGCCAGGACAACAACCTCTCCCTCAACGTGACCAAGACAAAGGAGATGATTGTGGACTACAGGAAAAAAAAGAGGACTGAGCACGCCCCCATTCTCATCGACGGGGCTGTAGTGGAACAGGTTGAGAGCTTCAAGTTCCTTGGTGTCCACATCACCAACGAACTATCATGGTCCAAACACACCAAGACAGTCGTGAAGAGGGCACGACAAAGCCTATTCCCCCTCAGGAGACTGAAAAGATTTGGCATGGGTCCTCAGATCCTCAAAAAATTATCCAGCTGCACCATCGAGAGCATCCTGACTGGTTGCATCACCGCCTGGTATGGCAACTGCTTGGCCTCCGACCGCAAGGCACTACAGAGGGTAGTGCGTACGGCCCAGTACGTCACTGGGGCCAAGCTTCCTGCCATCCAGGACCTCTATACCAGGTGGTGTCAGAGGAAGGCCCTCAAAATTGTCAAAGACTCCAGCCACTCTAGTCATAGACTGTTCTCCCTGCTACCGCACGGCAAGCGGTACCGGAGTGCCAAGTCTAGGTCCAAAAGACTTCTCAACAGCTTCTACCCCCAAGCCATAAGACTCCTGAACAGCTAATCATGGCTACCCGGACTATTTGCACTGCACCCCCACCCCATCCTTTTTATGCTGCTGCTACTCTGTTAATTATTTATGCATAGTCACTTTAACTCTACCCACATGTACATATTACTTCAACCATCTCAACTAGCCGGTGCCCCCGCACATTGACTCTGCACCGGTACCCCCCTGTATATATAGCCTCCCTACTGTTATTTTATTTTACTTCTGCTCTTTTTTTCTCAACACTTTTTTTGTTGTTGTTTTATTTTTACTTTTTTTGTTAAAAATAAATGCACTGTTGGTTAAGGGCTGTAAGTAAGCATTTCACTGTAATGTCTGCACCTGTTGTATTCGGCGCATGTGACCAATACAATTTGATTTGATTTGATTTGACAACCCTGTTTGTAAGCTTTTAAATTAAATCCATTTAAACCGTTTATCTTTTCCAGTGATGAAGACATGGATGTCTCATGGTATGGTGGGGTATGCAAAATAGGTCAACTTTGAGCAGCTTTTATCTCTCAAAAAGTCACTTTCTGACCACTTCTACAATGGGCAAATATGTATGAAAGGTTTTGTTCAAATCAAAAGGGGTACTGTCAAAAAGTGATTGAATTCAAATGGATTTACCCCATAGCCTACAAGTTGCGGTTTAATGTGTAAACTGTGTTGCATTGTTTGTTGCTTCACTAGATTTATTTAATTATACACCAGACGATAAAGTGATACTTTAATCATAAACGGTTTAACATAAAAGCCCACGGTCATTCCTTCCATTAGCTTCAGGAGTGTTTACAGAGCCTGTCTAAACAGACTGAATGAAGATTAACAGACTCTCTGGCAGGGGTTGGAACCGGTTCAGGGAACAGAACAGAAAACCCAAAAATATAGATTTTTGATTAGGAACGGAAACAGAACCTGGAACGAAAGTGAGCTGTAGTGTTTCGGAACATAACTGTTATTTTAAAATCTTGAGAACAGGTTCATAATGTAATTCCTAATGGTAGTATTAGCTTAAACACATTCCAGTTCACGTCATGTCATGATGTTCAGAGCTTCAAACCATGCACCATCCATGTGTATCCCTCTCTCTTGCTCCCTCCCCAACGTGCCTGCACTTATCTGACCAATCAAACATGTTAACAACTAGATTAGGTGTTCCATAGCAAGCTTCTCTATCCATGCTAATGGGTTGGGTAAATTAATTAGCTATTTTGTAAAAACTGTTGATTTCACACACAAAAAAGGCACTATATGAACCGTTCATTTTTTTGGGTTCGAAACGGTTCAGAACTTTATTTTCTGGTCAGTACACTGGATTGAAATGAAAAAAATAGAGGTTCTGAACAGAATGATTGGGAAATCATTTAGGCTCCAACCCCTGCTCTCCGGTCAACGCTGCTAAACTTGATGGATTCATTTTTTTGAATATTGACATTATTGAGCCTGAAAATACTACGGAAGTGTCCTAAGAGCGATACAAAAAAAAGTATGTGGCTCTTGTCAAAGTTGTTTTGAACTCAATTCCACAATCCACTGGGCAAAAACTGGTTGAATCAACGTTGTTTCCATGGCATTTCAACACCCTAAATAAATGTGATGACGTTGAATCAACGTGGAAAACTGATTGGATTTTTAAAATGTAATCAAAGCAAGGGCATTTCGTATTTGTTTTACCGAACTTTTAACCTAAATCCAATGACGTCTGTGCCCAGTGGGAAGTGATGAGCTAAAATTAAAAGTTGAGCATGTTAAAAACGACACAGCAAAAGCTTCCTTATATACCGTCCTCTGGAGTGTTCAACAGTGAAATTGTTACATGTAGTGATGAAAACCAGATATTGCTGGATGTTTTGTCCCTTCTACTGTGGGAGTGTGATAAGTCGTTTCGAATCCCGGTTATTTTTGGTTTTGCTGCTGTTGCACATCTGCATATCCAATTCAATTAATCATCTCCGGTACATCAGTTCCCATCCAATACATAGTACCCAGGGATTAGGTTGCCGTCTTGCTACTTACTTACTGCCTTGGACAAGATGGCTTCCTCCTCGAATGTAATGCTAGACAGGCCAAGGTGCTCCATCTGCTTTGCAAATAAAGCATTGTACGACCACTGTGTGTCATCGGATTAGCTTTTAATGCTAAGTATTTGACTGTTTCCTGATGGACGGCCGAGAAACATAGACTACGGGATGCCACTTACTGTCCGGGTGGTCTCGTTTCTTTCAAGTCTGCCTTCGGTCTTTGTATTGTATAGGGACAATCATCGGATCTGATAGGTGTTGGAAAATGTGGTGATGGACCTTTACTTTAGCATTGCAGGCCTCAACTGATCCACTGTACACCAGCTCTACTGATAGAGACCTCGTTGTGGGTTTTCCTATGGAGGTTCATGGATTTAGGAGTCCCTTAACACTGCTACAGCATCTGTCTGAGTGGGAAGCAGACGCTCTGTTCCTCGTCAGTGATTCATAGTTAAGTCTTGTTTGGTCGTCCGCTGGTTGAGAACATCGCTCATGCCAACGACCCAAATTGACTCATCACAAGTAAAAGGAAATAACTTAAATTTGGTTAACAGAAACATCCCTTCCTTTCCCTCCCCCTCGTTCCCTAAAATAGCCAGTTGATCATCGTCATCACTCTGTTTGCTTGGTGGTTAGCCTAACCTGGTGTGCGACACTATGTGCAGTTTGAGTCACATGGTGTCTCACCACCAAACCCAGACCGTGTGTAGTAGCCACGGTCGGTCGGTCAGTGGCAGCGCTAGTCAGCCTGAAGATGCTTTTGAAGATAATAGCTTCAGTCCTGTGAGAAAAGGGGGTCAACCACGGCATTCCATTGAAGTGAGCTGTCATTCGGTCTCCTAGAAAGTGAATGGTTTCACCTGTTCCGTTAAACAAGTATTCTAAACCACAGATGTGTCATTTTCCTTTGAAAAGCTAAGTTCGAAGGGTTTTCTGACCAGAAGAGGAGAACATGGTCTAAAAACATACACATAGTCAATTAGCTTTTGATTTAGAATATGGCTGCTGTGTCCAATAGTCTTCAGCCAGACTCATGAATGTACAGAAATGTCTTATATGAACTGGTTTAGTATGTGTGCTGCTGGAACGGGAACTTCAAATATTGTTCTCTTGTCATGTCCATGTCCACTTATTTCTGATGGATTCGCCTCACAGAAGGGTGAAGGTCTTCCTGAGCCTTGCTTGGCATGAGATCTTACCAAAAACTCCCATCTCCTGTCTCTCCTCCTAACTCTCTCTATGAGATCCTCTGAAGGGGGACTTCCAGTAAGTAAGGGTAAAATCCATCCCTGTTTGTAGGAGTTGTCTTGTTTGGAAATTAATTTTTCCACCTGCCAAGACCAGGCAGCTGTTGGCTTTTAACCACCATTCCGTGGTTTTCATGATTCACGGATGAGCCAGTCCTCACCCTTCCTGGTATGGCCTACCGTCACACCCCGTTGAACTGCAATGGAAGAGCCATCAGTGCCCCTCTTATCTAAGTCAACAGCCACCCGCGTCGGGCGTTAGCGCACCACCAGCCTGCCTCTCACACTTGAAAGGTGACCTGGGAGACTGAGGGTTTTCTAGGGGGGGGTTCAGGAGATTAACCGGGTCTAGACAATCCCAGGCTTACTCTAGCAATCCCAGCCTTTCAATTTTTTCCCCCTATTTTACAATGCCTGGGTGCATTTCTGAGCAGCTAAATCTCAGGTAAACTGTGTTATTTTTGCACCAGAACATGTCCAAAACATTATCAAATAATTAGTTGGGAACGATCAAAGAGTTAATTGTTTGATTTCAAGGGCGGCTTTGGCCAATACCTGTGAAAGCCTGTAAACGGCTTCCTTTGGACCCCCTAAACAAAAGCAACATCATTCCTGCTTTGTGTTCAGGGTTTTAGGAGAAAATGAAGTGAAGAATTTGAGATATGCTGTCGTGGAATAAAATACAGTTTCTAAGCCATGAAGTTGAGGGAAAATAAGAGCTGTTGAAAAAAAAAAAAAAAAAAGAGAAGATGGAGTTATGCTTTAACACCTAGCTCTGTAATAGTGTTCTGTATGGACGGATGGAAAAGCTATAACAACAGGACTCTAGAGATGTTTCTTCCATCAAACTGTTTGTTTCTATGAAGCGGCTGTATGTTTTGCCAAAGAGCCAAATACTGTCCAAACAGCTGAAAAGGAAGCTCTTTAAATGCGGTAACTCAATATGCAGAATCGTTTTTTGTGTATCTTGGGCACTTCATTGGAATTTCATTCGTCCCGTGTTGGAGTGGAAGCGATATATGTTTGAATTCGTAAAACATATGAAAGCAAACATGGTGTTTATGGTTTGTTAATTCAATTAATCCCCTTGTTTTAAAACTTTATTAAGTTCAGCCACCTAAAAGCCTCATTTCTGTCCCTCAGTAGGCCTATGTGCAGGAAATGCCTCAGAGAACACTTTGACTCTTTGACACACACACACACACACACACACACACACACACACACACACACACACACACACACACACACACACACACACACACACACACACACACACACACACACACACACACACACACACAGATGAGATGACCCTAAGGTCGAAAGATAACACTTTTTAAGAGGGCATTCCGTTTAGAAGTTTCATTAGATCATTTGTTTTGGTGCTGTCCACTTGTAGCTTGTTTCTGGACACAGGTTCAGGAATGGCTGAAGGATTGCAATATTTGCATGGAGCTGACCCTGCAGATAGCACTACTGGGTGATCTGAAAAGTCATAGTCAATCGATCAATAAAATAATAATACTTTTAGCAAAGATGTTTATTTTCAATTCACAAACTGTAGAAACAATGAGAATAGAAAGGTTCAGAACTTTTGTAAAACATCACAGTACAGTTGAAAAATATATGGCAAATAGAAATCCAATATAGATGGTGTTAAGAGAAAGATGGGAGGTGTTGAATGGAGATGAAGGATGGGACTAATAACAACAACTAATAACAACAAGATAACTAGTGTAAGACATGCTGTGTCCATAATAAGTATATAGGTTACAGTGAGGTAAAAAAGTATTTGATCCCCTGCTGATTTTGTACGTTTGCCCACTGACAAAGAAATGATCAGTCTATAATTTTAATGGTAGGTTTATTTGAACAGTGAGAGACAGAATAACAACAACAACAAAATCCAGAAAAACGCATGTCAAAAATGTTATAAATTGATTTGCATTTTAATGAGGGAAATAAGTATTTGACTCCTTCTCAATCAGAAAGATTTCTGGCTCCCAGGTGTCTTTTATACAGATAACGAGCTGAGATTAGGAGCACACTCTTAAAGGGAGTGCTCCTAATCTCAGCTTGTTACCTGTATAAAAGACACCTGTCCACAGAAGCAATCAATCAATCAGATTCCAAACTCTCCACCATGGCCAAGACCAAAGAGCTCTCCAAGGATGTCAGGGACAAGATTGTAGACCTACACAAGGCTGGAATGGGCTACAAGACCATCGCAAAGCAGCTTGGTGAGAAGGTGACAACAGTTGGTGCGATTATTCGCAAATGGAAGAAACACAAAATAACTGTCAATCTCCCTCTGCCTGTGGCTCCTTGCAAGATTGTGGGTTCGATAAAATAATGTATGCACTAACTGTAAGTCGCTCTGGATAAGAGCGTCTGCTAAATGACTAAAATGTAAATGTAAATGTAATCTCACCTCGTGGAGTTGCAATGATCATGAGAACGGTGAGGAATCAGCCCAGAACTACACGGGAGGATCTTGTCAATGATCTCAAGGCGGCTGGGACCATAGTCACCAAGAAAACAATTGGTAACACACTACGCTGTGAAGGACTGAAATCCTGCAGCGCCCGCAAGGTCCCCCTGCTCAAGAAAGCACATATACAGGCCTGTCTGAAGTTTGCCAATGAACATCTGAATGATTCAGAGAACTGGGTGAAAGTGTTGTGGTCAGATGAGACCAAAATCGAGCTCTTTGGCATCAACTCAACTCGCCGTGTATGGAGGAGGAGGAATGCTGCCTATGACCCCAAGAACAACATCCCCACCGTCAAACATGGAGGTGGAAACATTATGCTTTGGGGATGTATTCTGCTAAGGGGACAGGACAACTTCACCGCATCAAAGGGACGATGGACGGGGCCATGTACCGTCAAATCTTGGGTGAGAACCTCCTTCCCTCAGCCAGGGCATTGAAAATGGGTCGTGGATGGGTATTCCAGCATGACAATGACCCAAAACACATGGCCAAGGCAACAAAGGAGTGGCTCAAGAAGAAGCACATTAAGGTCCTGGAGTGGCCTAGCCAGTCTCCAGACCTTAATCCCATAGAAAATCTGTGGAGGGAGCTGAAGGTTCGAGTTGCCAAACGTCAGCCTCGAAACCTTAATGACTTGGAGAAGATCTGCAAAGAGGAGTGGGACAAAATCCCTACTGAGATGTGTGTAAACCTGGTGGCCAACTACAAGAAACGTCTGACCTCTGTGATTGCCAACAAGGGTTTTGCCACCAAGTACTAAGTCATGTTTTGCAGAGGGGTCAAATACTTATTTCCCTAATTTAAAATGCAAATCAATTTATAACATTTTTGACATGCGTTTTTCTGGATATTATTTTTGTTATTCTGTCTCTCACTGTTCAAATAAACCTACCATTAAAATTATAGACTGATCATTTCTTTGTCAGTGGGCAAACGTACAAAATCAGCAGGGGATCAAATACTTTTTTACCTCACTGTATGTGTATATATATATATGTATGTGTATATATATGCGAGAAAAAAAAACATATGGGGGATTGGAAGTGATGCAGACAATTACATTGATGGAAGTTACAATCTATCTGCAATATTAAAGCTGATCTACCCCCAAAGAAAGTTCAGCCGCCTAAAAGCCTAATTTCTGTCCTTCAGTAGGCCTATGTGCAGGAAATGCCTCAGAGAACACTTTGAATCTTACACACACACACACACACACACACACACACACACACACACACACACACACACACACACACACAGATGAGATGACCCTAAGGTCGAAAGATAACACTTTTTAAGAGGGCATTCCGTTTAGAAGTTTCTGTCACACCCTACTCTTAAACGCCCTGATGGTATCGATCCCTCTCACACCATCACTCTCTAACTTGACAAGATGGCTGTCATGATTGGTCGCTATACGTGAAAAAAATGCCATGATGCGTGCTTTTTTTCTCTCCAAATTCCTTCTCTGAAGATTCTATGGACATTCCTATTCCCGGTGGGACGGTGTGGGATGGGACCGCCGTGAGCGGAAGGAGATGAAAGCTTTAGACATGGCACACTCTGGCAGTTAGCGATCTGTCGAGGAGTGCTGAGTACCGCGTGCTGAGTACCGCGATGGAACGTCTGATTACGGGCCGCTCTTCTCCCATTTATCACGTTGTGTGCAGGCATGCAGGAATGTTTGCTCTGATATGCCTCTAGGACAGGCCCGAAAACTCCCTTACGGCTCATTCTCAAAACTGTTGCACTGGTGGCAGAGGCCAAGAAGAGCGTAGAGTAGAGCAGACCTGCTTCTGCTCTGACCTTCTGACCCTTGGCGTTTCTCTAAGAGAAGGGCTTTAGTGAGGAATGAGAGTGTGTGTGTGTGTGGAACCAGAGGATTCCCTAGGCCAGTAATACAGATAGGAGGACTACAGTCTACCCTGGTGATAGAAATGTTGCTTCCAGTTTGTTGGATTGTTTGTTTTCTAGATGAGTTGTTATTATCTATGATACGCGTTTGGTGTAACAAGTGGTTAATTCTCTTTTCACCTGCTCTCTAAGTCAATGGGAGGTGGGGGGCTAGTGGTGGGAGCGTGAGAAAAGCATCGCCCCTCTCTCTGAGCGCCCCCTCTCCTGCTCCTTAGGCCTTTACCACCTTCCCTGCTGAGGAGTTATGGACGCCTGGGTGCCGTAGGTGGCGTTAGCGTGTCTTGAATCAACACAGCGCTGATATGTTGATGCGAAGCAGCTGTGAAATACACACAAACACACACACACACACACACACACACACACACACACACCTGTAGACGCAGGCTCGTATGCCTACACACAGACAGACTCGCGCATACACACCTCAGGTATTTCTTTTGTCAGTCTCCTTTGTTGCTTTTCAAGCTTGACATGCTGCAACTGATATCATTGATATCAAATTGATTCAGGGAGGTATTTAAATGTCATTTCTATTATTATTATGTATTCAAACACATAGACATCAGGATGATGGGAGGATATGATGGTGGATATTGGTTACTCTGTGACACGCAATTCCAGGCAGCTATCCGAATTATCAGGACTTCATAAAATGTGGTTAACAATAAAGCACGGTCAACAGAGACGTCCATTAAAGAAGAGTTGTGCACGTCATGTCTAACTAATGACAGGCTGCCTGAAAACGGAGCTGTGTCCTGTCCAACACAGAAAAGAGCAGGATTTATCTCCAGCCAATAAAAGGCAAAAGGAGGACACACCCAGATGTGTCAGGAAGACAGAGACATGGATAGAAAGAGCAGAGAGGGCCAACCCCCTGAGGCCACGGGTGATTTGAGTGTTTCTGTGGCCTGGAAGTGAGCAAGAGGAAGCAGAGGAGTCAGGATTCCCACACACTCAATGGAAGACGTTGTGGGTAGAGATGGGGCAGGGTTGACCACCACTACCCTTCAGTGTTCCCAGCCCGGTCCGACCTCTATAGAGGACGTGCCTGAAACAACAACCCGGGGAGAATCAGGGCTTCCGCGTGCTCCAAACACTCCAACCCCTTCAACCTCTTACAAGTGGCCCCGCTTTAAAAAATAATTCAAATTTACGAGGGCCAGGCGAGCAGAGGGGCTGACTTTCCAAACACGATACGGGCATGAAAACAATGCGAGATGGGAGCTCCCTGCGCTAAGGAGAGAGATGGAGAGCATACTCCCATTCCCACTGGCACATTCCACTAGTCAGTTCACTGTCTAGGCTGCTTCCAGACTGTTTACCTGCCCTCAGACCCAAAACACCCTGTATTGTTCAATATTCACATGCCTGTCCTGTGGCCTAGGAAGGAATGTGTTCTAAACACTGGCTGCCAATGAATAGAATAGAACACGTGTGAGCTGAGCTGTGTTTCTCTGCTGTCCCGTCTCCGACTGACCTGTCAGGTCTGGAGGGTTGGAAGTTGGAACTCTTGATTTATTAGGCGCACTTAAGTCTTTTCGTCAGGACCGTCCAGTTCGGAGTGTGTTTTTAAATCATATGGCCGGTATCAAAGCAGGGAAAGGAATTCCCCCGTTGCGGTCGGTCTCCATGGTTACGTCTGTGTCATGTTTCACTCTTTCGAGTAGTAAGGATGGAGTGTTGAGCCGAAGAGCCTTTTTAAATGGACCCAAAGCCGTCATCTGGTATTACACGTCTAGATCCCTGGTGAATTGCTTGAGAACCCCATAGAATATATTAATGTAATGTTGACATGTTGTATGTTGACTACCGTGCTGACATTTTTACTGACAGACCAGTGCAGGTACTTACTGTAGTACTTATCCTAGTTTATGTACAGTCCCTAGTACCGATCTCTGGCCCTGACCACGTTGCTGTGTTTAAATTGTATCAAAAGACGGGCTTACATACAAGTCAACACGGTAACAATAGAGCTGCTCTGATTTATCAGCGGATCATGTGCTCTTGTTTTGAGCCAATGAACAGCATTGTGGTCTACTCAGAGTTTCCAATGGGAATAGCATGGAGCCTCATCCCTCATACCGGTGAGGTAGAGAGGGAAAGGAGGGGTATAGAGAGATACTCTGGCCTTCTAACTTGTGGCTGTGGAATGCAAGCCACCAATATTTTGACTTCTCCTTTGGAAACAGCTGCGTTTCCTTTTTAATCGGATCCCTCAGGAGAAATCCATCTCGTCCGTCTGACACAGGCTTCCTCCTCTAAATCTGAGAACGTAGGGGCCAGGCGAGCGGTCAGACACACACCTGCTACAGCAGACACCAGATCACTATAGCAGGTCTCCCCACCCGGTCCTTCTGCCACCTCACACACACACACACACACACACACACACACACACACACACACACACACACACACACACACACACACACACTAGGTACCAGCCCTCAAATGGCATTCCACAAAGCCTGAAAGGCCAATAAAAGGGAACCTTGACAATAATCATCACAGACTTATCAGAGTATAAAAAAAAGATCCCTGGTGGAAATTAGAAGCGTACAGATTTGGGGGAGAGAAGAAAGGAAAGTGCTTCAGAAATCAACGCAGTCCATCTCTGTTTATATTTAGTTTGTACTAATGGAAGCTAAACTGAGAAGTAGCAAGGGAGACATTTTTTACAGAGGGTCATTAGTTTGGCCCATAGGAAAGCAGTAGCCTGGGTCATTAGTTTGGCCCATAGGAAAGCAGTAGCCTTCATTGTCTGTAGCCTATAAATCTAAGAGGAAATTGACCAAAACATCAAGGACGGAGAACCCTACAGTAGTGGAAGAAATGAGATCAGAGGCTTGTTAAAGATCTCCCAATCAGATGGCCATTGATTCTCCCATTACATTTTACACACACTCTTATCCAGAGCGACTTACAGGAGCAATTAGGGTTAAGTGCCTTGCTCAAGGGCACATCGACAGATTTTTCACCTAGTCGGCTCGGGGATTAGAACCAGCGACCTTTCCGTTACTGGCACAATGCTCTTAAACACTAAGCTACCTGCTGCCCCGTAAAGATGGACATTGATGGTATCTCCCATGCGTTTGGCGTAGCTTCATAGAGCAGATATGCGCTGTGCTAACTGAAAGGTAGTTTTGGACACCCCTCAGGCCCACACAGATGCTTTGTCCCTGTATCCTATGGCGACCAAGGGACAGTGTTGCCTGGCTACCCAGTCACATTGCTCCGGCCAACTGATGTTTCTTCTCAACGGATTCTGGATTTGCTTTCCTCCCCGACGATCTCTAGAATGCGAACACATTCCGACCGTTCAGATTGGTCCCACAAACCGATGGGTTGGGCCAGAGCCGGCATGATGACGTTATCAACTTTGATACTATGATGGGCTAGATTTGTTCGACGATCCAATCGCTGAGGAATTTGCCCTCATTTTGAAGTCACACAAACGAATAGGATGGCAGTTTCAGACTGAATGGATGGAGCGATTTGATTGAGCAGCGGAATTAAATTCAGGATGAGTCGTCAGGCAAAGGGACAGGGAACTTTGAGGTTAGGATAAGAACCATGTAAACACTTCTATGTGTACAGTATGAATGTCTGGAATATGTTTAGCAGTATGTGGGATGATAATGATGCTGATCTCAGTATTGTCGCTTTTGCGCTTGTGTACAAACACCAGCTAGTAACCTGTTATCGCTCTTACTTTATTTAACAATCTTTGGTTGGGTTTATTTTATTGTTTGTGTGTGTGTGAGTGAAAGCACCCATCGGATCTTCCCCCTGAGCAACCCTTGTCCTGAGATGTCAGGGAGGAGACAAATTACAGGATTGTATGAGAAGATCCCGTTCTGCAGAGTAGACCACCATTAGTCTGTTCCAAGAAGACTGTTCTATCAGCTGTACTTTAGCTGTTTTTATTCATGTCTCCGTGTCAAAACGTGGAAAAGAATGTGAGTGTTTATTTTCCAGCTCATTTCCGCGATTTTTATGGAATTCTTTCTCAATTAGAAAAAAATATATTACACTATTTGTTGACAGGCTTACATTGGGCAGCGAATGAGAACGGCTGCTCTTACAAGGGCTGTTGAAGAAATCGCTACTGACTTTTAATGTCAATGAGCCTGCTCTGTGGACACCTGAGGCCTTAAGCATAACCAATGCCTGTAATCTGGTTCAGGTTATTAATCAACCTGCCAGGGTGTTTACAAACAGTACAGGAACTATATCATCCACGTGTATTGATTATATTTGACTAATGCTGCAGAACTTTGTTCTAAAGCTGTATCCACCCATTGGATGCAGTGATCACAATATAATAGCTGTATCCAGAAAAGCCAAAGTTCCAAAGGCACGGCCTAAAATAGGGTATAAGAGATCATACAAAAAGTTTTGTAGTGAATCCTATGCTGAAGATGTTAAGGTCTAATATGTGTAATGGGGAGCAGCATCCAGACTCTACACTTCAAGCATTTTATGAAATTGCTCCTTTCAGTTATTGATAAACATGCACCTGTTAAGAAAGTGACTGTTAGAACTGCTAATGCGCCGTGGATTGATGAGGAACTGAAAAACTGTTTGGTTGAAAGAGATGGGGCAAAAGGAGTGGCTAAGAAGTCTGGCTGCACATCTGACTGGCTGACTTACTGCAAATTGAGAAATTATGTGACTAAACTCAACAAAAATAAGAAGAAACTGTATCATGAAACGCAGATAAATTATATAAAATATGATGGGGAAAAAGCTTTGGAGAACTTTAAATGAAATTATTTGCAGAAAGACTAATTCAACAGCGTCTTGTATTGAATCAGATGGCTCTTTCATCACAAAACCCTTTGATATGGCCACGCAGTCTCCTCTGAACAGTTGATGTTGAGATGTGTCTGTTACTTGAACTCTGTGAAGCATTTATTTGGGCTGCAATCTGAGGTGCAATTAACTCTAATGAACTTATCCTCTGCAGCAAAGGTAACTCTGGGTCTTCCTTTCCTGTGGCGGTCCTCATGAGAGCCAGCTTCATCATAGCACTTGATGGTTTTTGCAACTGCACTTGAAGAAACTTTAAAAGTTCTTGACATTTTCCGGATTGACTGACCTTCATGTCTTAAAGTAATGATGGACTGTCGTTTCTCTTTGCTTATTTGAGCTGTTCTTGCCATAATTGTCACGCCCTGGCTCTGGGGACACTGTTATGTTGAGCCAGGGTGTGTTAATCTATGTGTTGTGTTTCTATGTCGGGGTTCTAGGTATTGCATTTCTGTGTTGGCCAGAGTGGTTCCCAATCAGAGGCAACGAGTGTCAGCTGTGGCTGGTTGTCTCTGATTGGGAGCCATACTTATAGAGGCTGTTTTCCCACATTTGTTGTGGGATCTTGTTCGTGTTGGTTTGTGTTTGACCATTGACTGTCACGTTATCGTTTTGTTGTTTTTTGATCGTGTATCAATAATAAAGAGTATGTTCGTCTGCAACGCTGCGCCTTGGTCCTCATCTCTTACCGGCGATCGTGACAGAAGATCCCACCAAAACTGGACCAAGCAGCGTGTCCAGGAGCCATCGCCAGGGGAATCGCTAGCAGATCTCCGTGGCAACCTCGACTGGGTCAAGCCTAGTGAGGAGCAGAGAGGGTGGACTTGGGAACAGTGGAGGAAGAGTTTCGATTGGGTCAAGCCAAATGAGGAGCTGAATGGCGGGAGTTGGAAGCAGAAGAGCGAGAGTTGGGCGAGAACTATAGAGGCCTGGCCCACGGGGAAGAGAGACCCCCAGAATTTTTTTAGGGGGGGGGGGCTCACGACGTCGGGGCAGCAGGAGGCCGCGATAGAGCGGTCCAGCGGGTTGGCAGAGGAGGCCGCCAGGTTACGGGGGCCACTGGTCGAAGAGGGGATGGAAGGTGTAGAGGCACAGCGAGAGGTACTGGGGTGTGTTACCAGTCCGGTCCGGCCCGTTCCAGATCCCGGTGTAGGGCCAGTGGTGTGTGTCCCCAGTACGGTCCGGTCTGTTCCTGCTCCCCGCACCAAGCCTACGGTGCGCGTCGCCAGCCCAGCCCGGCCTGTTCCTGCCACTCGCACCAAGCCTACGGTGCGCGTCGCCAGCCCAGCCCGGCCGGTTCCTGCCACTCGCACCAAGCCTACGGTGCGCGTCGCCAGCTCGGCCCGGCCTGTTCCTGCTCCCCGCACCAAGCCTATGGTGCGCTTCGCCAGCCCGGCCCGGCCTGTTCCTGCTCCCCGCACCAAGCCTATGGTGCGCGTCGCCAGCCCGGTCCGGCCTGTTCCTGCCACTCGCACCAAGCCAGGGGTGCGAGTCGTCAGCCCGGTTCAGCCCGTTCCTGCTCCACGCACCAAGCCAGGGGTGCGTATCGTCAGCCCGGTCCGGCCCGTTGCTGCTCCACGCACTAAGCCAGGGGTGCGCATCGTCAGCCCGGTCTGGTCCGTTCCTGCTCCACGCACTAAGCCAGGGGTGCGCATCGTCAGCCCGGTCCGGTCCGTTCTTGCTCCACGCACCAAGCCAGGGGTGCGCATCGTCAGCCCGGTCCGGCCCGCTCCTGCTTCCCGCACCAAGCCAATGGTGCGCGTCGCCAGCCAGGTTCGGCCCGCTCCTGCTCCTCACACCAAGCCAGTGGTGTGCGTCGTCAGTCCAGCACGGCCCGTGCCTGTTCTCCACACCAAGCCAGTGGTGGGCGTCGTCAGTCCGGCACGGCCCGTGCCTGTTCCACTGGTGCCTGGTCCGGCACCGGTCAGATGCGTTACGCCGGAGCTAGAGCAATCCGCTCCATCAGTGTGCAGTCCAGCTCCGGCCAGCGGGGCCAGACCGGACCAGGGGTACTTTGGGGGGTTGGAGAGGGAGTGGGGATCAGGCCCGGAGCCGGATCCGCCGCCAAAGCGGAGTGCCCACCCGGTCCCTCCCCTGTGGAATTTAGTTGGCGCGGTCGGAGTCCGCGCCTTTAGGGGGGGGTACTGTCACGCCCTGGCTCTGGGGACACTGTTATGTTGAGCCAGGGTGTGTTAATCTATGTGTTGTGTTTCTATGTCGGGGTTCTAGGTATTGCATTTCTGTGTTGGCCAGAGTGGTTCCCAATCAGAGGCAACGAGTGTCAGCTGTGGCTGGTTGTCTCTGATTGGGAGCCATACTTATAGAGGCTGTTTTCCCACATTTAATAATAATAATAATAATAATAATAATAATAATAATAATTAGTCATTTAGCAGACGCTCTTATCCAGAGCGACTTACAGGAGCAATTAGGGTTAAGTGCCTTGCTCAAGGGCACATCGACAGATTTTTCACCTAGTCGGCTCGGGGATTAGAACCAGCGACCTTTCGGTTACTGGCACAACGCTCTTACCCACTAAGCTACCTGCCGCCCATTTGTTGTGGGATCTTGTTCGTGTTGGTTTGTGTTTGACCATTGACTGTCACGTTATCGTTTTGTTGTTTTTTGATCGTGTATCAATAATAAAGAGTATGTTCATCTGCAACGCTGCGCCTTGGTCCTCATCTCTTACCGGCGATCGTGACAATAATATGGACTTGGTTATAAACAAGTTGAGGAAACTAACTTGTTTTATGAATAATTCCAAAGGCCACCACTAAATCTTAGCTAACCCTTTATGGGCGGTAGACTGTAACACGGTAAATGTTTGGTTTCGTTCATTTCTATGCACTAGAGAGGGCGAAGGACGTAAATGAAGCCCATCTGATTGTAATGATGAGGAGTAGAGTGATGGATCTCAAAAAAGTCAATGTATTTAGCTAAAGTGAAGGATTAAATTGAAACTTTAGCTGGAGGAAACTCCAACACTGTTGCCGAGGTGAAAGATTACATTAAAGCTTCAGCAGGGAGGAAACTCCATCTGTAGCTCATTGCTATGAGCTGAATGGCATGGTTGCTAGGGTGAAAACTGTGGTTGAAGCCTTAGCTGGAGGAATTGTTGTATTTCCATTGTCGTTTTCGTTGCACCTGCATTCAGTAGCATCTATGAGTCACATTATTATTATGAATAGTATTGGCGTCATACGGGAGAACCAAGGACACGGGTGGTTCCTAATGCTGTGAGGTTCTCGCTAGTGTTTACAGAACAACGGGTTCTGAGAGATTAGGATCAGGACCTGCAATTGTAACAGTAAGCAACTGTGTAACAAAATGGATGACTGCAGTGTAGTCGTTATTATGAGCACTTGTTGCATGGATAGCTAAGGCATGAGAATGTGAAAGTGTGTATTCTTATTACAAATGTATGTAGTTCTGTACCTGTCTATTAATGTTCTGTATTATTTCATGTTTTGTAGTTCTATCCTTCAGCTGTACCTGTCTATTAATGTTCTGTATTTTGTCATGTTATGTAGTTCTATCCTTCAGCTGTACCTGTCTGTTGGTCTAATGTATTATGTCATGTTATGTAGTTCTATCCTTCAGCTGTACCTGTCTGTTGGTGTTCTGTATTATTTCATGTTTTGTAGTTCTATCCTTCAGCTGTACCTGTCTATTAATGTTCTGTATTATGTAATGTTATGTAGTTCTATCCTTCAGCTGTACCTGTCTGTTGGTGTTCTGTATTATTTCATGTTTTGTAGTTCTATCCTTCAGCTGTAACTGTCTTTTGGTGTAATGTATTATGTCATGTTTTGTGTGGACCCAAGGAAGAGTAGCTGCAGCTTTGGCTGTAGCTAATGGGGATCCTGATAAAATACCAAATACACACAGAAGAAATTCCTCTCAGCGGTGTAGTTATGTCTTGAGAGCTGGGGAAGAAATGGGAATTAAATCTCCCAATGACACACAGGTATGAGGGGGATGACTGCTACCATTCAGCCGTCCGCCGATTGGGGCTCCTGATAGTGTCTGTAGGTTACATCCAAGGCCGTACACGGGCAGGCAGTCATCTTTTAGCAGAGCCCCAGCAGAGCTGCAATTATCACAAATTACCGGTACCTTCTGAGTGCCCCGGGACTATAAAACCTGAGAAGTGCATCCAGATTAGATATTTTTTCTGGGCATTCGTGTGGAGCACTGACATACTGGGCGGTGGAAAAATGCATCCGGACCGTAGACGCTTCCTGTCAGGGGTTTGGATCAGACTCCTGATCCTTTTTAAAAGATTATGATTACAGTCAAAATAGGATTCTAATGGGGACTGATGTCCTAGTGTGGAATTATTCCTGAGTGATGTCATTTTGTAACCTGGAAGGCTAATGGGCCAATAGCTGGGCAGCTTTGGTTTGAAGGCTCTTCTTCAACTGCTGATGGTCTATGACAGTCTTTGCCAGGGATGGTCTCCTGCCTCATATCCTCACCACGGATGGTCACCTGCCTCATATCCTCACCAGGGATGGTCTCCTGCCTCATATCCTCACCAGGGATGGTCTCCTGCCTCATATCCTCACCAGGGATGGTCTCCTGCTTCATATCCTCACCAGGGATGGTCTCCTGCCTCATATCCTCACCAGGGATGGTCTCCTGCCTCATATCCTCACCAGGGATGGTCTCCTGCCTCATATCCTCACCAGGGATGGTCTCCTGCCTCATATTCTTACCAGGGATGGTCTCCTGCCTCATATCCTCACCAGGGATGGTCTCCTGCCTCATATCCTCACCAGGGATGGTCTCCTGCCTCATATCCTCACCAGGGATGGTCTCCTGCCTCATATCCTCACCAGGGATGGTCTCCTGCCTCATATCCTCACCAGGGATGGCCTCCTGCCTCATATCCTCACCAGGGATGGTCTCCTGCTTCATATCCTCACCAGGGATGGTCTCCTGCCTCATATCCTCACCAGGGATGGTCTCCTGCTTCATATCCTCACCAGGGATGGTCTCCTGCCTCATATCCTCACCAGGGATGGTCTCCTGCCTCATATCCTCACCAGGGATGGTCTCCTGCTTCATATCCTCACCAGGGATGGTCTCCTGCTTCACATCCTCACCTGGAATGGTCTCCTGCCTCATATCCTCACCAGGGATGGTCTCCTTTCTCATATCCTCACCAGGGATGGTCTCCTGCCTCATATCCTCACCAGGAATGGTCTCCTGCCTCATATCCTCACCAGGAATGGTGTCCTGCCTCATGACCTCACCAGGGATGGTCTCCTGCCTCATATCCTCACCAGGGATGGTCTCCTGCCTCATATCCTCACCAGGGATGGTCTCCTGCCTCATATCCTCACCAGGGATGGTCTCCTGCCTCATATCCTCATCATGGTGGGGTGGACTGCCCATTCATTTTCAAATGTTTGTGCTCTGACCGGGGCTATGGCTGTGTGAGGGCTGAGCTGTGTTGGGGCTGTGACTGTGTGAGGGCTGAACTGTGTCGGGGCTGAGCTATGTGGGGGATGTGACTGTGTGAGTGTGTGTGTGTGCATATGTGTGTGTGCACGGGGGTACGTCTCCGTCGTAAACCCCCGATCCCGCCAGTGACCCATGCCTGAACCGGTGTCTCCTGTTGGGCAGGCTTTGATGCAGGCTCCGGGTCAAAGTAGAGGATCAGGGCCCGGGACGAGTGTCCAGGGACCCCCTAAAACCCCACTCTCACCCCCACAACCAGACCCCATCTAGCTGCCTTACAACAAAGCCCCTCAGGCCAGCAGGATGTGAAAACAGGCCCTGGGGGAAGTGGAGCGTGGCGGCCCCTCAGGCAGATGGATACAACCACCACCTCCGCCGCAGAGATGGGGGACTGCGAAAAATGTCTAAACATTTATAAGTAAAAGGATATTTTTCCAAGGGATTCGTTTTTGCATGGACTCCTAATGCCAACAAATAGATTCACATAGAAATATGAGTTATAGATCTGTCATTCTCATTGAAAGCAAGTCTAAGAAGCTGTAGATCTGTTCAATGTGTAGTATTTCTATGCTTCCCATTCTTAAGTTTCGTTTTTGCGTCTTTAACTTTTGGTTTTCTACACCAGCTTCAAACAGCTGAAAATACAATATTTTTGGTAATGGAAAATATATTTCACAGCGGTTTCGATGGTACAATGATTCTCTATACTATACTTGCTTGTTTTATCACATAAACTGAAATTAGGCAAACTATTTGAATTTTAGCAACCAGGAAATGGCAGAGCGATTTCTGCATAATGCACCTTTTAAGTTTGGACTGGTTTTTACTTTGAGAAATGTATTTTTTGTTTGGCTTCGGTTCATCATGTGCAGTGCTCTTGAATATTTAGGCCCACCATGTGAAGCCCCAAGAGTTTCCCAAGAAACAGGAGTTGAACAAACCTTTAATTATGAACACTGTAGCGAGAGTAGGAAGGCATTGAGATGTGTGAAAGAGTCCCACCTCAGAAGCCAACTGAGATAATCACAGTATAATTACATAAACATTATATGAATTCTTCACATGCCTTGGGCCGTGTTGCATTTTTATTGGTTGGACCATCGGCGACGTCTTTGGAATCTTTTTTTTCATTTTTCTTGTGTGGTCTGACTGTTTGACGGGATGCAAAGATTTTATTGAAGGGCTTGTGCGAACTGCAAAGTGGCTTTTTTTTCTCTCGCTTTAGTTCACAGCTATGCATTGTGGGTATGGCAGCTCATTCCTGAATGAATAGCAAATTAGAGAGACTTAACGACAAAGCGGATTGTTGAGTAGATTTACAGTCTGAACTGTTGGCTGGGCTCTAACCCGAGCTCTTGTTTTGGGTTTTCTGTTTTCTGTAAAGTTCCAAGTTGTTTTCCATTGTGGCTAACAATAATGCATATTATATGCCTCAGGTCAAATGTAGTTGATTCACAACTTGGAGAATTACAGCCGTAATATAACAGACTATGTTCTCTGCACTCCAAGTCATGGATTTGTAATTAACATTATACTTCTACGGTATCTTGAGGAAAAGCGTAAAAAGATGTAGGCTATATAGTTTCTAGTTTATAATTAGAAACTAGGTTTTAAAACGACAACATCCAGATGGATCCAAACATCTTTATTCTCCATCAGAGTGGTAG
>NW_028158917.1:0-50807 GCF_964263955.1 Coregonus lavaretus | reverse complement strand
TATAGTACAGGCTACAGTATAGTACAGGCTACAGTATAGTATAGTACAGGCTACAGTATAGTATAGGCTACAGTATAGTACAGTATAGTACAGTATAGTACAGGCTACAGTATAGTACAGGCTATAGTATAGTATAGGCTACAGTATGGGTATTCTACTCAGAAATGGTGCACGCAGATATTTAGTGTGAAATTTACGCAGTTGTTATAAATGAGGCCCCAGGGGAGAAGAACCCTGGTTTACCTGTTGGTACCTCACCTGTGCAGTACACAGTTTTGGCCACCGTTGCCATGACTATGCTGGTCAGCCCAGTCCCCGCCCCCAACTCCAAGACGGTGGCTCCTCTGAACGTAGTTGGCTGAGACAGGATTAAATCAGCCAATAGGAACGCACCACGCCAGACCTAGGAAAGGAGAGATAGTGTCACATAATAAGTTGCATGGACTCACTCTGTGTGCAATAATAGTGTTTAACATGACTACCTCATCTCTGTACCCCACACATACAATTATCTGTAAGGTCCCTGAGTCTAGCAGTGAATTTCAAGCACAGATTCAACTACAAAGACCAGGGAGGTTTTCCAATGCCTCGTTAAGAAGGGCTCCTATTGGTAGATGGGTAAAAAATAAATAAATCTGACATTGAATATCCGTTTGAGCACGGTGAAGTTATTAATTACACTTTGGATGGTGTATCAATACACCCAGTCACTACAAAGATACAGTCATCCTTCCTAACTCAGTTGCCAGAGAGGAAGGAAACCGCTCAGGGATTTCACCATGAGGCCAATGGTGACTTTAAAACAGTTACAGAGTTTAATGGCTGTAATAGGAGAAAACTGAGGATGGATCAACAACATTGTAGTTACTCCACAATACTAACCTAATTAAAAGAGTGAAAAGAAGGAAGCATGTACAGAATAAAAATATTCCAAAACATGCATCCTGTTTGCAACAAGCCACTAAAGTAATACCGCAAAAAATGTGACAAAGCAATTCCCTTTTTGTCCTGAATACAAAGCATGATGTTTGGGGCAAATCCCATTGCTGAGTAACACTCTCCATATTTTCAAGCATAGTGGTGGCTGCATCATGTTATGGGTATGTTTGTAATCGTTAAGGACTGGGGAGTTTTTCAGGATAAAAAAATTAAGCACAGGCAAAATCCTAGAGGAAAACCTGGTTCAATCTGCTTTCCACCAGACACTGGGAGATTAATACACCTTTCATCAGGACAATAACCTAAAACACAAGGCCAAATCTACACTATGGATGTTTACCAAAAAGACAGTGAATGTTCCGGAGTAGCCGAGTTACAGTTTTGACGTGAAAATCTAAGGCAAGACCTGAAAATGGTTGTCTAGCAATGATCAACAACCAATTTGACTGAGCTTAAAGAATTTTGAAAATAATAATGGGCAAATTTTGCACATCTAGGTGTGAATACTTACATAAATGAAATATTTTGAACTTATTTGTCAATAAATTTGCAAAAATGTCTAAAAACATGTTTTCACTTGTTCATTATAGGGTATTGTGTCTAGATGGGTGAGAAAATAAATCAATTTAATCAATTTTGAATTCAGGCTGTAACACAACAAAATATGGAATAAGTCAAGGGGTGTAAATACTTTTTGAAGGCACTGTACATTATATATATCAGAGGAAGGAAAAAGAAGGTAGCGAGAGAGAGAGTAAGAGAGACAGACACAGAGCGAGGGAGAGAGACAGACACAGAGCGAGGGAGAGAGACAGAGCGAGAGAGAGAGACAGACACAGAGCGAGGGAGAGAGAGAGACACAGAGCGAGGGAGAGAGAGACACAGAGCGAGGGAGAGAGAGAGACACAGAGCGAGGGAGAGAGACAGACAGAGCGAGGGAGAGACACAGACACAGAGCGAGGGAGAGAGACAGACAGAGCGAGGGAGAGAGACAGACACAGAGCGAGGGAGAGAGACAGACACAGAGCGAGGGAGAGACACAGAGCGAGGGAGAGAGACAGACACAGAGCGAGGGAGAGAGACAGAGCGAGGGAGAGAGACAGACACAGAGCGAGGGAGAGAGACAGACACAGAGCGAGACAGACACAGAGCGAGGGAGAGAGACAGACACAGAGCGAGAGAGAGACACAGAGCGAGGGAGAGAGACAGACACAGAGCGAGAGAGAGACACAGAGCGAGGGAGAGAGACAGACACAGAGCGAGGGAGAGACACAGAGCGAGGGAGAGAGACAGACACAGAGCGAGAGAGAGAGACAGAGCGAGGGAGAGAGACAGACACAGAGCGAGGGAGAGAGACAGAGCGAGGGAGAGAGACAGACACAGAGCGAGGGAGAGAGACAGACACAGAGCGAGGGAGAGAGACAGACACAGAGCGAGAGAGAGACACAGAGCGAGGGAGAGAGACAGACACAGAGCGAGAGAGAGACACAGAGCGAGGGAGAGAGACAGACACAGAGCGAGGGAGAGAGACAGACACAGAGCGAGGGAGAGACACAGAGCGAGGGAGAGAGACAGACACAGAGCGAGAGAGAGACACAGAGCGAGGGAGAGAGACAGACACAGAGCGAGGGAGAGAGAGAGACACAGAGCGAGGGAGAGACAGACACAGAGCGAGGGAGAGAGACAGACACAGAGCGAGGGAGAGAGACAGACACAGAGCGAGGGAGAGGGAGAGTGGAAGAGTGACTCACCTGTTTACCAACATCTTCTAAAGGCGTGGCCATAGTGTGTTCTGTTAGAGATATGTTGGATTTAAACAGTTATAACACACACATAAACACAGTTATAACACACACACCAACACAGTTATAACACACACACCAACACAGTTATAACACACACACCAACACAGTTATAACACACACACACCAACAGTTATAACACACACACCAACACAGTTATAACACACACACCAACACAGTTATAACTCACATAAACAGAGTTATAACACACACACAAATAGTTATAACACACACATAAACAGTTATAACACACACATAAACACAGTTATAACACACACATAAACAGTTATAACACACACACAAACACAGTTATAACACACAAACAGTTATAACTCACACATAAACACAGTGATAACTCACACATAAACACAGTGATAACTCACACATAAACACAGTGATAACTCACACATAAACACAGTGATAACTCACACATAAACACAGTGATAACTCACACATAAACACAGTGATAACTCACACAAACACAGTGATAACTCACACATAAACACAGTGATAACTCACACATAAACACAGTGATAACTCACATAAACACAGTGATAACACACAAACACAGTGATAACACACATAAACACAGTGATAACACACATAAACACAATGATAACTCACATAAACACAGTGATAACACACAAACACAGTGATAACTCACATAAACACAGTTACAACACATACTTCTGCCTCTCAGACCTGTCTTCACTCAGCTCTTCGGGAATTACACTGGACTAAAAAGAAAAGTAGTGACCAGGGTCAGTCAGAGGTAGAAACCAGTCTTGTCGTCTTCTCACCTATCCTGATGACGTCTCTAGGACACTCCTCCTCCTCTTCCTCCTCCTCTTCCTCTCTTCTTGCCTGGCTGAGGATGATGGGGTAGACCACGTCTCTGTCTCTGTCCATCCTAGGGAGGCTCTGTCTGGACAGGGATGACATGTACAATAGTCGGTTAGTCATGTCTCTCTCAGGGAGGCTCTGTCTGGACAGGGATGACATGTACAATAGTCGGTTAGTCATGTCTCTCTCAGGGAGGCTCTGTCTGGGCTGGGATGACATGTACAATAGTCAGTTAGTCATGTCTCTCTCAGGGAGGCTCTGTCTGAGCAGGGATGACATGTACAATAGTCGGTTAGTCATGTCTCTCTCAGGGAGGCTCTGTCTGGGCTGGGATGACATGTACAATAGTCAGTTAGTCATGTCTCTCTCAGGGAGGCTCTGTCTGGGCTGGGATGACATGTACAATAGTCGGTTAGTCATGTCTCTCTCAGGGAGGCTCTGTCTGAGCAGGGATGACATGTACAATAGTCGGTTAGTCATGTCTCTCTCAGGGAGGCTCTGTCTGAGCAGGGATGACATGTACAATAGTCGGTTAGTCATGTCTCTCTCAGGGAGGCTCTGTCTGAGCAGGGATGACATGTACAATAGTCGGTTAGTCATGTCTCTCTCAGGGAGGCTCTGTCTGAGCAGGGATGACATGTACAATAGTCGGTTAGTCTGGAACAGGGATGGGAAACTTTGATGGGGGTGGGGCCTTTAAAAAAAGGAGCGGAGAGAAGATTTTGCTATTTTTATTTTATCACTAATTTCCTGCAATTCTACACATTCTGCCATAGGGTGGAGAGAATTGTTTGCTGTTCTTAATATGATATCTGAGTGAGAGTGACTAACAACATCAATGGGGGCCCCCCGGTCTGTAATTCGACCATGATTACTAAAAGTTTAAATAGCTGGCGGCTAGACTAACTTACCAATCTAAAAAAATTAAATGCTGAGAGAAAGCTAATTGAGTGACTGTCAGTGACTGACATAAGAGAAAAACGGCTGGTGCCCAACCACATGTCCAAATAGCACCTTGTGTATTCTACTATTCTATTGATCCACTGGCCTTAAAACATTTCTAGTAAAACAATAAAATGAAGGCGATAAGAAACAAAGTGAAGGTTTGACTGTAATAACTGGTGACTGATGTGGAGGTGAGACGTAACATTACTGACCTGCGTGTTACCGCTAGATCTCCATCTTCATCCAGGGGTGGTTCTACCCCTCCGTCCTCCCCTCCGTCAGCCCCTCCATCCTCCCCTCCGTCCTCCCCTCCGTCAGCCCCTCCGTCAGCCCCTCCGTCCTCCCCTCCGTCAGCCCCTCCGTCCTCCCCTCCGTCAGCCCCTCCGTCCTCCCCACCGTCAGCCCCTCCGTCAGCCCCACCGTCAGCCCCTCCGTCCTCCACTCCGTCAGCCCCTGTCTCACTCCCCCTAGCATCTCCCCTTCCCTTCTCCTCCTGGGTGTCGCGGTCTAACTCTTCCCCTCCGCATGGGGAACCGAGGTCACAGGTGTCCTGCTTTGCTCCGTCCCACAGGATTCTGAACCGGGAGATGAACACTAGACACACAGGCTGCGTTTAGACAGGCACCCCAATTCTAATATTTTTTTCAACTAATTGCTATTTTGACAATCAGATCAGCTCTGAAACAGAAATGATGTGAATAGATCTGATGTGATTGGTCAAAAGACCAATTGGGCTGCCTGTGTAAACGCAGCCATAGAGAGTTGGGACAGTTCCATTGACATTCAGGAGAGCCCTACATTGAAACTAAATTACAACATTTACATAATTTAATTTTGTGTCATTTCACTCACACACACACACACACACATGCACGCACACACGCACGCACGCCAGTACCTGGTTGTCCTACGCTGTTAAGGCGTGCCATGAGGTGGCGAGAGTTGGGCAGCAACAGGTGAACGTCAGACAGCACCGTGTCATAATGGAAGGTGATCTGGTCCATGGCTCACCCTGCATGTCATCTACCTGCCTGCAGCACACCTGGGGAACACACACACACGTCAGATACACGTATCGCAAGCTAACACACACACACACACACACACACACACAGGCGCATACATGTGTCGCAAGCACACAGGTCAAACACACACACCCTTTTAAGACCTTAAACTACAAAATACCAAGAGCAAACATAGATCCTGCCAGTGCCATATTCCCAGATACACACTCCTGTTGTGACAGCGTGATAGATACACACTCCTGTTGTGACACCGTGACAGATACACACTCCTGTTGTGACACCGTGACAGATACACACTCCTGTTGTGACACCGTGACAGATACACACTCCTGTTGTGACACCGTGACAGATACACACTCCTGTTGTGACACCGTGATAGATACACACTCCTGTTGTGACACCGTGATAGATACACACTCCTGTTGTGACACCATGATAGATACACACTCCTGTTGTGACACCGTGATAGATACACACGCCTGTTGTGACACCGTGACAGATACACACTCCTGTTGTGACACCGTGACAGATACACACGCCTGTTGTGACACCGTGATAGATACACACTCCTGTTGTGACACCGTGATAGATACACACTCCTGTTGTGACAGCGTGACAGATACACACTCCTGTTGTGACACCGTGACAGATACACACGCCTGTTGTGACACCGTGACAGATACACACGCCTGTTGTGACACCGTGACAGATACACACGCCTGTTGTGACACCGTGACAGATACACACGCCTGTTGTGACACAGTGACAGATACACACGCCTGTTGTGACAGCGTGACAGATACACACGCCTGTTGTGACACCGTGACAGATACACACGCCTGTTGTGACACCGTGACAGATACACACTCCTGTTGTGACACCGTGATAGATACACACTCCTGTTGTGACAGCGTGACAGATACACACTCCTGTTGTGACAGCGTGACAGATACACACTCCTGTTGTGACACCGTGACAGATACACACGCCTGTTGTGACACCGTGACAGATACACACTCCTGTTGTGACACCGTGACAGATACACACGGCTGTTGTGACACCGTGACAGATACACACTCCTGCCTCACTGCTAAGAAACATGAGACTGCTCAGAACAGATAGACAGGCAGTGTTTAAGTGGTCCAATCAGAGCACAAAGAAGTCAGAAGAAGACATTGAAGGGAGTCTGTTGGTATAAGAGACATCAGCCAGACCCACGCAGAGAGAAGACTGGAGAGATGAGAACAGTTTGACTATCTGTTAGACAGGTGAAATACAACCCTGCTATCTGTTAGACAGGTGAAATACAGGCCTGCTATCTGTTATACAGGTGAAATACAGCCCTGCTATCTGTTATACAGGTGAAATACAGGCCTGCTATCTGTTATACAGGTGAAATACAGACCTGCTATCTGTTAGACAGGTGAAATACAGGCCTGCTATCTGTTATACAGGTGAAATACAGACCTGCTATCTGTTAGACAGGTGAAATACAGACCTGCTATCTGTTAGACAGGTGAAATACAGCCCTGCTATTTTTATTTATTTATTTTATTTCACCTTTATTTAACCAGGTAAGCCAGTTGAGAACAAGTTCTCATTTACAACTGCGACCTGGCCAAGATAAAGCAAAACAGTGCGATAAAAACAACACAGAGTTACACATGGGATAAACAAAACGTACAGTCAATAACACAATAGAAAATCTATATACAATGTGTGCAAATGTAGTAAGTTATGGAGGTAAGGCAATAAATAGGCCATAGTGCAAAATATTTACAATTTAGTATTAACACTGGAGTGATAGATGTGCAGAAGATGATGTGCAAATAGAGATACTGGGGTGCAAATGAGCAAAATAAATAACAATATGGGGATGAGGTAGTTGGGTGGGCTAATTACAGATGGGCTGTGTACAGGTGCAGTGATCGGTAAGGTGCTCTGACAACTGATGCTTAAAATTAGTGAGGGAGATAAGAGTCTCCAGCTTCAGAGATTTTTGCAGTTTGTTTCAGTCATTGGCAGCAAAGAACTGGAAGGAGTGTTGGCTTTGGGGATGACCAGTGAGATATACCTGCTGGAGCGCATACTACGGGTGGGTGTTGCTATGGTGACCAATGAGCTAAGATAAGGCGGGGATTTGCCTAGCAGTGATTTATAGATGAGCTGGAGCCAGTGGGTTTGGCGACGAATATGTGGTGAGGGCCAGCCAACAAGAGCGTACAGGTCACAATGGTGGGTAGTATATGGGGCTTTGGTGACAAAACGGATGGCACTGTGATAGACTACATCCAATTTGCTGAGTAGAGTGTTGGAGGCTATTTTGTAAATGACATCGCCGAAGTCAAGGATCGGTAGGATAGTCAGATTTACGAGGGCATGTTTAGCAGCATGAGTGAAGGAGGCTTTGTTGCGAAATAGGAAGCCGATTCTAGATTTCACTTTGGATTGGAGATGCTTAATGTGAGTCTGGAAGGAGAGTTTACGGTCTAACCAGACACCTAGGTATTTGTAGTTGTCCACATACTCTAGGTCAGACCCTTCGAGAGTGGTGATTCTAGTCGGGTGGGCGGGTGCCAGCAGCGTTCGATTGAAGAGCATGCATTTAGTTTTACTAGTGTTTAAGAGCAGTTGGAGGCTACGGAAGGAGTGTTGTATGGCATTGAAGCTCGTTTGGAGGTTTGTTAACACAGTGTCCAATGAAGGGCCAGATGTATACAAAATGGTGTCGTCTGCGTAGAGGTGGATCTGAGAGTCAACAGCAGCAAGAGCAACATCATTGATATACACTATCTGTTAGACAGGTGTAATACAGCCCTGCTATCTGTTAGACAGGTGAAATACAGCCCTGCTATCTGTTAGACAGGTGAAATACAGCCCTGCTATCTGTTAGACAGGTGAAATACAGCCCTGCTATCTGTTAGACAGGTGAAATACAGCCCTGCTATCTGTTAGACAGGTGAAATACAGCCCTGCTATCTGTTAGACAGGTGAAATACAGCCCTGCTATCTGTTAGACAGGTGAAATACAGCCCTGCTATCTGTTAGACAGGTGAAATACAGCCCTGCTATCTGTTAGACAGATTAAATACAGTCCGTGCCGGAACACAGAACTAAAAGACAAGGCCAACAGCTAAATGGATTGTCCAGCCCTCAGCCAGAGGCAATCTGCGGCTCATTAAAGTGCCCTGTAAAAGCTCAAATTGACGTCGCCATAGCTACCGACTAAGGAGAGTGTGTTAACGATCTTGTATTCACTATGTCAACAAGAGACATAATACATTGTTTGGAAACACAATCTTCTTAGTCGGTGTGGCTAAAATTTATGTTGTTATGCACTGCAGTTAGCTAGCAGCTAACTGTTAGCTGTCACTCACCTTTCCAGTGGTAGCTGGCTAGCTAGCTTGCTAGCCAGAAGCTGTCAATTAAAATGCTGCAAAGACGTGTGTCTGGTAAACATGTATTCATTTGGTTAGCCAAATAAACTAGTCTTCCCTACGGTGGGAACCTCTGACAAAAGTAACTGAATGGGTGGGAGGGAACCTGCTAGAAACAGCTACCCTGAGCTAGCTTGATGCTAGCTACTTTGATAATGAATGACTGCAAGGTCCAGAGCAGACTAACTACGAAGCTAGCTAACGTGGGACATTTAAATGAAACACTTCCAACAAATGACATACAGTACAGTCTAATAACACAAACACGCATTCAAATCTGAGCTTACAACGACGCACAGATTCGCAGCTTGTCTCAAATGTCAGCTTCCAAGCAGTACAGAAAGAACACTGAGAGTCCAGAATGCACACGGTGCATCAATATTATTTCACCCACCAACAAGGGAAACAAAAGCCATCCAAAACGTTCTGCTTGCTACGCATCAAGAAATCATTCAATATGTAAACTGCAACACTGCTCCAAAGGCACTAAAATGGCATTTGGATTAGAATTAAAATGTAAACAGAGTTAGATTTTCACGTAGATTGTGAATAAGTATCTACGTGTGTGTTGTTGCCACTTTTCCTCACTCAAATAATTCAAACGCTAAAACGGATTAAATTAACATAATGTGTTCAACACAATTATTCCAGTACTGGCATTTGGGGTTAAATAAACTGCCAATTTAAAACAGGCACTATCAGAGTCTGGCTTTGGTAATGTATTGGTGGACATCTCTAATATAAGTTAAATAATTAGATAGGTACCTGGGGGCTAAGTCAGTAATAATTATGTGGACCAGACAGAGTTTGATTAATATTACCCTTTTCTCTACAGATAGCAGGCCAAGCTGATTAAAATGCTTGACCTCCAGATGAGTAGGAGGGGGGAGTTTAAGTACAACTCACCAGCTTGTTTTGGTTGGTTTGTAGCTTATTCTTTAGATGTTTAGGGATGCTGGTGAACCATGATGTGCAGGCTTAATCAAAGTCACACTGAACTAGCGCACCAGACAGATTCTTTAGGGTGTCTCTATCAAGATATTTTGAGGTCCGAGCTAGGAATTAAAACATTTTTGGTTTATCTTTGTTAAAACCTTCAGAGCCATAGTCTCACCAGTCAGGTACCTATCCAATTCCCACACAAGGTAGCTGCCGGAGGTGTTTGGCGTAACGGAGGTTTTTTGGTGTGACCACTGAGTTGCCCACTTTGACCCTCAAACCAGGGGTCCTTGCAAGATTTACTCTGGAACCAAATTAGATGGATTCTGTTTTTCCAAGAGGAAGAGAAAGTTTGTAATCTGAAAGCCATTTAGTGATATTGGATAACTCTGCACTAAGGATCTCTTCTAGTGAGGCTTTGTTCTTATGGGACACCAGTAGAGCAGAGTCATCTACATACAAAAACAATTTACGAGAGCAGGCTGATTTCTCTATTATTAATGTACAGTAGGAAGAGAAGTGGGCCAAGGCTGCTCCCCTGCGGGACCCCACGGCCAATCCCTTTCCATTAACATCCAACCATTTGGTCTCTACCTGTTAATTAGGATTTAACCCAGTCAATGGCCCTGCTGTTAATACCAAGGGCTTTTAACTTGTAGAGCATGATACTATGGTCAACCATGTCAAATGCCTTCTGCAGATCCAGCATTACCATTCCACAGAAATGTCCCCGGTCAACTTCTTTCCTGATAAAGTAAGTTAAAGAGCGACTGAACACGCCGATTGGTACGTGTGTTTTTCTGTTGCTCATTAGAAAAACGAGATTTCAGTCTTGGAGTTGTGGGACACTGTAGACGTGGAAACATATTTCACTTCCTCAAAATCCCCAGAATGAATCTAAAATAACTCAAGAAATCTGTAATTAATTTTGACCTTTTTTGCTGAGGATGTTTTCGTTGTTCAATTTTACATCTAACTAAGGTGTTTGGTGCCATATTTCTGAAGTTTAAAAATGCGAGACACGTTGTCTTATGTAAACAAAGTCGGAGCTGCTGGTCAGGGCTGTTTCACGGTCTATGCTATTGTATGGAGAGCAATCACTGCAGCTGTGCACCCAATGTTAGTGGTTAAATGGACATTTCATTTACACCTTGTGACACACGGATGTTCCAAAGTCTGTTTTAGACAAGACTGACTTTATGACCAAAATTATACTGTTGACAATTTTTAGTCGTTTTTGACACTAAAATACCTGACATATTGATGCCACGTAGGCCGTTTTCAAAGGGATGTGTTGCTTTTTAAAGGCAGTCACACTTTAAAACAATAGACGGGTCAGTGGAGTGGGACTTTCTAAAACCAGACTGTAGTTTGTATGAAATATTATTCTTGCCAGTATATTCCTCTGTTCCTATGGATACGGAACACGCTAGAGTGTTTATATTATTCTTGCCAGTATATGCCTCTGTTCCTATGGATACGGAACACGCTAGAGTGTTTATATTATTCTTGCCAGTATATTCCTCTGTTCCTATGGATACGGAACACGCTAGAGTGTTTATATTATTCTTGCCAGTATATTCCTCTGTTCCTATGGATACGGAACACGCTAGAGTGTTTATATTATTCTTGCCAGTATATGCCTCTGTTCCTATGGATACGGAACACGCTAGAGTGTTTATATTATTCTTGCCAGTATATTCCTCTGTTCCTATGGATACGGAACACGCTAGAGTGTTTATATTATTCTTGCCAGTATATTCCTCTGTTCCTATGGATACGGAACACGCTAGAGTGTTTATATTATTCTTGCCAGTATATGCCTCTGTTCCTATGGATACGGAACATGCTAGAGTGTTTATATTATTCTTGCCAGTATATGCCTCTGTTCCTATGGATACGGAACACGCTAGAGTGTTTATATTATTCTTGCCAGTATATTCCTCTGTTCCTATGGATACGGAACACGCTAGAGTGTTTATATTATTCTTGCCAGTATATTCCTCTGTTCCTATGGATACGGAACACGCTAGAGTGTTTATATTATTCTTGCCAGTATATTCCTCTGTTCCTATGGATACGGAACACGCTAGAGTGTTTATATTATTCTTGCCAGTATATTCCTCTGTTCATAAATTACTTTTTTTTCAGCACTTTAGACAGCACACTCAAAATAGATCTAGCGTGTTCCGTATCCATAGGAACTCTTGCCTGCTCAATAAAGATGATGACTGAAGCGGTGACACGGGGGGGGGGCAAGAAGTTCAGCACTATCTCTTAAAAACCTGGCAGGGATATAGTGAAGGCCTGTAGCATTGGAGCAGTTTTAGTTCAGACAGTCTCTTGATAACTTCAGCCTGAGACACTGCTGTGAAGGAAAAGGCCTCAGCTTGTACACCCATCTTGGAGGAACATCCCAGTATAAATAATGTATGCACTCACTAACCGTAAGTCGCTCTGGATAAGAGCGTCTGCTAAATGACTAAAATGTAAATGTAATGACCCTCCCCATACACTCCAGTACACCCATCTTGGAGGAACATCCTAGGACCTGACCCTGCCCATACACTCCAGTACACCCTTCTTGGAGGAACATCCTAGGACCTGACCCTGCCCATACACTCCAGTACACCCATCTTGGAGGAACATCCTAGGACCTGACCCTGCCCATACACTCTAGTACACCCATCTTGGAGGAACATCCTAGGACCTGACCCTGCCCATACACTCCAGTACACCCTTCTTGGAGGAACATCCTAGGACCTGACCCTCCCCATACACTCCAGTACACCCAGGTAGCTTCTCAACCAAATTTGAGGCAACTGTTGTGAAAAAAGGTATCCTTGTCAAACGTGATTTCTCCACTGACCTCAAGACCCAAGCTTTTGCAATTACTTTTCTGTTTATCACTATGTCCGAACTGTTTTAGGGACTGACACACATTCCTAGGATTATTCCTTTTCTCACTAATTGTATATTTAAAATATGATTTTTTAAGCATCTTTAATCATCTGACTGGCTTTGTTCCTTGGGGTTCTGTGTCTTGTGAAAGCATCTTCCTCTTCGGCTCTGTTATATTCTAGAAATGCAGTATTTCTTGATTTAATGGCCTCAAGGATTTCCTGATTCATCCCAGGTTCAGGCCTTTGTGTCCATGGAGCCAATATAGCCACAATGCTTAAGAAACAGTCTCATGCTTTATCCATATCTAGACATGTACAGGGCCTTCAGAAAGTATTCATACCCTTGACTTATTCCACATTTTGTTGTGTTACAGCCTGAATTCAAAACTGATTAAATATATGTTTTTCCTCACCCATGTACACACAATACCCCATAATGATAAAGTGAAACATGTTTTTAGAAATATTTGCAAATGTATTGAAAATGGAATACAGAAGTATCTAATTTACATAAGTATTCACAACCCTGAGTCAATATGTGTTAGAATCACCTTTGGCAGTGATTACAGCTGTGAGTCTTTCGGGGTAAGTCTCTAAGATCTTTGCACACCTAGATTGTAAAATATTTGCACATAATTCTTTATTTAATTCTTCAAGCTCTGTCAAGTTGGTTGTTGATCATTGCTAGACAGACATTTTCAAGTCTTGCCATAGATTTTCAAGCCGATATATGTCAAAACTGTAACTAGGCCACTCAGGAACCTTCAATGTCGTCTTGGTAAGCAACTCCAGTGTATATTTGGCCTTGTGTTTTAGGTTATTGTCCTGCTGAAAGGTGAATTTGTCTCCCAGTGTATGTTGGAAAGCAGACAACCAGATTTTCCTCTAGGATTTTTCCTGTGCTTAGGTCCATTCCATTTATTTTCATCGTAAAAAAACTCCCTAATCTTTGCAGATGACAAGCATACACATAACATGATTCCGCCACCACAATACTTGAAAATATGAAGACCCGTACTCAGGGATGTGTTGTATTGGATTTTCCACAAACATAACACTTTGTATTCAGGACATAAAGTTAATTTCTTTGCCACATTCTTTACAGTTCCACTTTGGTGCCTTATCACAAACAGGATGGATGTTTTGGAATATTTTTATTCTGTACAGGCTTCCTTCTTTTCACTCATTTACAGTGCATTGAAAAGTATTCAAGCACTTTGACTTTTTCAACATTTTGTTACGTTACAGACTTATTCTAAAATTGATTTTTCTACAAACAATACCCCAGGGTTGGAGTTAAAACCTACATGAGGGTATCTCTCCAGGAACAGGGTTGGAGAGCCCTGATATAGAATCGGGCAAGGTTGTTTGTTATCAAACAAATACTTAGCGGCCCGTGTGTAGTTTAAAACGGCCAGTGATGTGGTTTATTAAATTATAATATGTGATAGAAAGAAAACCATGTAACGTCTGTAATATGAGTCATAATTTACAGCAGGTTTGGGCTTCATCTGGGTTTACAGAGAAACAAAGGAAGGAGTGCTTTTATATATTTCAAAATGGCCTCCTATTGATCAGATTATTGCAACTCATTTACCAATCACATCGTGTTTTATTTTATATTTGTTTTATAATCAACATTGTGATTAGTGACGTGGTCATTTTGAAATGTATAAAATCATCCATCCATTTTCCTATCTGTATTTGCTGGGAAGTTTGGCTCTTTTTACTGACTCTGATCTTTTCGTTCAATCGAAAGAACAAATCTTTTGACTCATTTTGTTCATTTGATTCCGTAATGCCCAGAGCACGCTGGAACACTTACTGGTGAACGATGAACTGAGCACTCGTCATGATTCTACAAGCCTCTCGTTCATATGTCGTTTGTGACTGAGACTTGTAAACCTATGCTTTAAACAATGTACATTTGTTGATTGCTAGGCATACAAATAAGATTATTTCTTGATACATTTGAAAAGAGGTCTAGTTGGCGGAATGCATTGCCTGACTGCTGTGAGGGTGATAAGCACAATGTCGTTCGCCAACTGCAGCCCCCCAAACTATTTGTTTTCTAGTTTGTTGAGCAGAGTGTGACAACCCTCCCACTCTGTCTGCCGTATTCTCTCTTTGCTCTTGTTTCCTTATTAGGATGCCGGTGGGCGGAGTTGGGAGGGTCGTCAGCTACATGGGAAACACCTGGGCCGGGTGTGTCCCAGCATAAATGGACCTCTTCCACATTCATTGAGGAGACTCTCTCCAGGCAGATACTTTGACTTTGGTTGTGGTATTTTTTTGGCCTTTTTGGTTGTTTGCTTTGGCACCTCTCAACACTTCCATATTACATTTATGCATGCAAACACTCACTTACACTACTGATTACTGATTACACACACCATTGTTATTTGATTTAGTTTACTTTAGTTAATAAATATATACTTTGAGTATTCCTTGTCTCCACGTGTCTCCTTTTTGTTACGAACTTGAGCCGGTTCGTGACAAGAGGCTGTGCATGTTTTGGTCCATAACATTCAATAATCAATTAATTGCATTCATTCTTGCACCATGCGATCAATTCTCAGTTCTAAACATGTATTTTTATTCTCTATACTCTATACTGAACAAAAATATAAACGCAACATGCAACGGTTCCCAGGACCGAGTTTGGGAAAGAGACTCCAGCCACCCTAGTCATAGACTGTTCTCTCTGCTACGCTGCTGCAACTCGCTGTTTATTATCAATGAATAGTCACTTTACCCCTACCTAAACGTACATATTACCTCAATTACCTCGACTAACCCGTACCCCCGCACATTGACTCCGTACCGGTACTCCTTCTATATAGCCTCGCTATTGTTATTTTATTGTGCTACTTTTTAAAACTTTAGTTTATTTAGCAAATATTTTCTTACTCTGCATTGTTGGTTAAGGGCTTGTAAGTAAGCATTTCACGGTAAGGTCTACACCTTTTGTAGTCGACGCATTAGATTTGATTTAATTTTGATCTGGACGAGACTGCCGAATTGAGGCGAAGGTAAGAATCTCTGGATTAACTATCTAACGTTAGCTAAATGTAGTAATGAATAAATTGGCTAAATCTCTTTAAATTGACAATTCTGTGAACTGTCTTGTGCAAGTTTTAAATTGGCACAATACCTGTTAGCAAAGGAGTCAGCTAGAGATGACATGCATGAGCTTGCAGGGACTTGTAGTCTTGCATGATGTCTACGTTGATGCTAATTAGCATTTTTGAATCTGAGAGTAAATAGAGACTAATATATTGATAAAAGTCACCTTTTCCGATTGAGATTTACATGGTTATCAAAACGTCATGCCAGGGTAATCCTACACGAAACACAGCCCTTATTTTTTGGAGGGTAAAATCCCCTATGGGAAAAATGAATGGTGGAAAAACGATTGGAGCCATTTCCCTGTTTGACTGCTAGGTTTTATGGGTATTATGACACCTCCACTGTGGAGCTCTATAAGGGCAGAAACGCTTTGGTTTTTACCAATAAACAAAGCACTTTTATAGACATCCACTGTCTTCCAAGAGTTGCTACATTTCCTGTTCACTCTCACAGGTGAGGTGAAATGATATAATGTACCGACTTTGCTCAAGATGCAAGCCGCTCAAATGTAACAAATGTAATAACAGCCGATACAAACATATTCACTTTGCCTTTGTGGATTATATTGGCAAATATTTTTTAAAGGTGCACCGGTGCTACCAAATCAAAACTCCATGGCGCACATCAAAATATTTAGGTGCATATGTGACCTGAACTGATTAAGAACAAAGAACATGATACTACTACTGATACTACTGATACTACTGATACTACTGATACTACTGATACTACTACTGATACTACTACTGATACTACTGGTACTACTGATACTACTGATACTACTGATACTACTGATACTACTGATACTACTGATACTACTGATACTACTACTGATACTACTGATACTACTACTGATACTACTGATACTACTGATACTACTGATACTACTACTGATACTACTACTGATACTACTGATACTACTACTGATACTACTGATACTACTACTGATACTACTACTGATACTACTACTGATACTATTACTGATACTACTACTGATACTACTGATACTACTACTAATACTACTACTGATACTACTGATACTACTACTGATACTACTACTGATACTATTACTAATACTACTGATACTACTGATACTACTGATACTACTACTGATACTACTGATACTACTGATACTACTACTGATACTACTGATAATACTACTGATACTACTACTGATACTACTGATACTACTACTGATACTATTACTGATACTACTGATACTACTGATACTACTACTGGTACTACTGATACTACTGATACTACTACTGATACTATTACTGATACTACTACTGATACTATTACTGATACTACTACTGATACTACTGATACTACTACTGATACTACTACTGATACTACTGATACTACTACTGATACTACTGATACTACTGATACTACTACTGATACTACTACTGATACTACTACTGATACTACTGATACTACTACTGATACTACTACTGATACTACTACTGATACTACTACTGATACTACTGATAATACTGATACTACTGATACTACTACTGATACTACTACTGATACTACTACTGATACTACTGATACTACTGATAGGGTTTCCCTCATCTGGCCCAGCACGGTACTACATCCTGCTGATAGACCGTCTGGTAGGGCAGGGTTTCCCAAACTCCTTCCTACTTCAGTACTAGACCAGAACACAGAGACACACCTCCACTCCACAGACGGCAGACACACGCTCTGACATAGAGACATTCCACAACAGCTCTCCATCTCTTTCATTGATCTATCCATCTCTTTATCTTTCACCCCGTTTTTCTCTTATTCCCCTCTTCCTCTCTGTGTGTTTGCCACTCTAATCTCTCACTTCCACCTTCTCTCTCTCTCTGTTCCTATCTCTCACTCCCACCGTCTCTCTCTCTGTGTTCCTCTCTCTCACTCCCACCTTCTCTCTCAATTCAATTCAATTTCAATTTAATGGCTTTATTGGCATGGGAAACGTGGGTTAACATTGCCAAAGCAAGTGAAGTAGATAGTAAACAAAAGTGAAATAAACAATAAATATTAACAGTAAACATTACACTCAGAAGTTTCAAAAGAATAAAGACATTTCAAATGTCATATTATGTATATATACAGTGTTGTAACAATGTGCAAATAGTTAAAGTCTCTCTCTCTCTCTCTCTCTCTCTCTCTCTCTCTCTGATACTCTCTCTCTCTGTTCCTCTATCTCTCTCTCTGATACTCTCTCTCTCTCTCTCTGATACTCTCTCTCTCTCTCTGTTCCTCTCTCTCTCTCTCTGATACTCACTCTCTCTCTCTCTCTGTTTCTCTCTCTCTCTCTCTGATCCTCTCTCTCTCTCTCTCTGATACTCTCTCTCTCTCTCTGTTCCTCTCTCTCTCTCTCTGATACTCACTCTCTCTCTCTCTCTGTTTCTCTCTCTCTCTCTCTGATACTCTCTCTCTCTGTTTCTCTCTCTGATACTCTCTCTCTCTCTGTTCCTCTCTCTCTATCTGATACTCTCTCTCTCTGTTCCTCTCTCTCTCTCTCTGATACTCTCTCTCTCTGTCCTCTCTCCCTCTCTCTGATACTCTCTCTCTCTGTTCCTCTCTCTCTTTCTGATACTCTATCTGTACCTCTCTCTCTCTCTGATACTCTCTCTCTCTCTGTTCCTCTCTCTCTCTGATACTCTCTCTGTTCCTCTCTCTCTCTGTTCATCTCTCTCACTCTCTGATACTCTATCTCTCTGTGTTCCTCTCTCTCTCTCTGATACTCTCTCTCTCTGTTCCCCTCTCTCTCTCTCTCTCTCTCTCTCTCTCTGATACTCTCTCTCTGTTCCTCTCTCTCTCTCTCTATTCCTCTCTCTCTCTCTCTGATACTCTCTCTCTGTTCCTCTCTCTCTCTCTCTGTTTCTCTCACACTCTCTCTAACTCTCTCTCTCTCTCGGTTCCTCTCTCTCTCTCTCTGATACTCTCTCTCTCTCTCTGATACTCTCTCTCTCTCTCTGATACTCTCTCTCTCTCTGATACTCTCTATCTCTGTCCCCCCCCCCCCCCTCTCTCTCTCTCTCTCTGATGCTCTCTCTCTCTGATCCCCTCTCTCTCTCTCTGATACTCTCTCTCTCTCTTATACTCTCTCTCTAGGTGCCTCTCTCTCTCTCTGATACTTTCTCTCTCTGTTCCTCTCTGTCTCTCTCTCTGATACTCTCTCTCTCTGTTCCTCTCTCTCTCTGATACTCTCTCTCTCTGTTCCTCTCTCTCTCTCTCTGATATTCTCTGTCTCTCTGATACTCTCTCTCTCTCTGATACTCTCTCTCTCTTTGTTCCTCTCTCTCTCTCTGATACTCTCTCTGTTCCTCTCTCTCTCTCTGATATTCTCTCTGTTCCTCTCTCTCTCTCTCTGATACTCTCTCTCTCTCTGATACTCTCTCTCTCTGATCCTCTCTCTCTCTCTGTTCCTCTCTCTCTCTCTCTGATACTCTCTCTCTCTCTGATACTCTCTCTCTCTCTGATACTCTCTCTCTCTCTGATACTCTCTCTCTCTCTGATCCTCTCTCTGTTCCTCTCTCTCTCTGATACTCTCTCGGTTCCTCTCTCTCTCTCTGATACTCTCTCTCTCTCTGTTACCCTCTCTCTCTCTGATACTCTCTCTCTCTCAATTCCTCTCTCTCTCTCTCTCTCTCTCTGTTCCTCTCTCTCTCTGATACTCTCTCGGTTCCTCTCTCTCTCTCTGTTCCTCTCTCTCTCTCTGATACTCTCTCTCTCTCTTTTTCTCTCTCTGATACTCTCTCTCTCTCTCTGATCCTCTCTCTCTCTCTAATACTGTCTCTCTCTCTGTTCCTCTCTCTCTCTCTCTCTGATACTCTCTCTCTCTCTCTCTCTTTGATACTTGCTCTCTCTGTTCCTCTCTCTCTCTCTCTGATACTCTCTCTCTCTCTGATACTCTCTCTCTGATATTCTCTCTCTCTCTCTCTCTCTCTCTCTCTGTTCCTCTCTCTCTCTCTCTGATACTCTCTGTCTCTCTGATACTCTCTCTCTGATACTCTCTCTCTCTGTTCCTCTCTCTCTCTCTGATACTCTCTCTGTTCCTCTCTCTCTCTCTGATATTTTCTCTGTTCCTCTCTCTCTCTGATACTCTCTCTCTCTCTCTGATACTCTCTCTCTCTCTGATACTCTCTCGCTCTCTGTTCCTCTCTCTCTTTCTTTGATACTGTCTCTCTCTCTGTTCCTCTCTCTCTCTCTGATATTCTCTCTCTCTCTGTTCCTCTCTCTCTCTCTGTTCCTCTCTCTCTCTCTCTGTTCCTCTCTCTCTCTCTCTGATACTCTCTCTCTGATACTCTCTCTCTCTGTTCCTCTCTCTCTCTCTGATACTCTCTCTCTCTCTCTGATACTCTCTCTCTCTCTCTCTGATACTCTCTCGCTCTCTGTTCCTCTCTCTCTTTCTTTGATACTGTCTCTCTCTCTGTTCCTCTCTCTCTTTCTGATACTCTCTCTCTCTGTGTTCCTCTCTCTCTTTCTGATACTCTCTCTCTCTCTGTTCCTCTCTCTCTCTCTGATACTCTCTCTCTCGGTTCCTCTCTCTCTGTTCCTCTCTCTCTCTCTCTGATACTCTCTCTCTCTCTGTTCCTCTCTCTCTCTCTGAGACTCTCTCTCTCTGTGTTCCTCTCTCTTTCTCTCTGATACTCTCTCTCTCTGTTCCTCTCTCTCTCTCTCTCTCTGATACTCTCTCTCTCCGTTCCTCTCTCTCTTTCTGATACTCTCTCTGTTCCTCTCTCTCTCTCTGATACTCTCTCTGTTCCTCTCTCTCACTCTCTGATACTCTCTCTCTCTCTGATACTCTCTATCTATCTCTGATGCTCTCTCTCTCTGTGTTCCTCTCTCTCTCTCTCTGATACTCTCTCTCTCTGTTCCTCTCTCTCTCTCTCTCTCTCTCTGATACTCTCTCTCTGTTCCTCTCTCTCTCTCTGATACTCTCTCTGTTCCTCTCTCTATTCCTCTCTCTCTCTCTGATACTCTCTCTCTCTGATACTCTCTCTCTCTGTGTTCCTCTCTCTCTTTCTGATACTCTCTCGCTCTCTGTTCCTCTCTCTCTCTCTGATACTCTCTCTGTTCCTCTCTCTCTCTCTATTCCTCTCTCTCTCTCTGTTCCTCTCTTGCTCTCTGATACTCTCTCTCTCTGTTCCTCTCTCTCTCTGATACTCTCTCTCTATCTGTTCCTCTCTCTCTCTGATACTCTCTCTCTCTCTGTTCCTCTCTCTCTGTGTTCCTCTCTCTCTGATACTCTCTCTCTCTGTTCCTCTCTCTCTCGGATCCTCTCTCTCTCTCTGATACTCTCTCTCTTGCTGTTCCTCTCTCTCTCTCTCTGATACGCTCTCTCTCTCTGTTTCTCTCTCTCTCTCTCTCTGATACTCTCTCTCTCGCTGTTTCTCTCTCTCTCTCTCTGATACTCTCTCTATTGCTTCAACACACTTTTTCAATGTTCATCTTCCTCTCTCGCTCTCTCTCTTCTGACTTTCACTCTCTTCTCTCTCGTTCCCTCTCTCTTCCTCCTCCCTCTTTTACCCCCCCTCTCTTTTTGTCCTCTCTCCCTCTCTCTGTGTTTCTCTTCATTTCCCTTTCTCCCTCTCTCATGCTCTGTACCTCTCTTTCTTTCTCTCTCTTATTTGCCTCAACACGTCTATCACTCTCTCTGTTTCTCTCTCCTTCTCACTCTTGCTCTCCTCTCCTCTTCTCGGTATGGTGAGGCTGACTCTGGGTGCTCTGGCAGTGTTTGTAGCTGTGTGTGGAGTGTCCAGCTTTGCGTTGCTGGGGGTGGCTATAGGGACAGACTACTGGTACCTCATAGATGTCTCTCAGAGGGAAAACAACTCCAACCTCTCTCTCAGCTCACACTCAGGACTATGGAGAACCTGTAACTGTAAGTCACCATGTTTGATTTACCTTTATTTCAGCAGGGAGTAACCTTGTTTCAACACCATTCATTCTGCTGTTCTTCAACCCTGGTCATGTGCAGGTGTTTTGTTCTGGCATGTTTTATTTATTTATTTAACCTTTATTTTAGCAGGGAGTCAGATATTGGTCCTCTGTGGCTTAGTGTGACCCTCTGTAGCTCAGTTGGTAGATCATGGTACTACCAGGGTCCTGGCTGTAAGTTGCTTTGGATAAGCTCCAGCTAAAGTGTCAGCTAAATGGAAGATATTCTAATATCAGATATTCTATTATCAGATATTCTATTGAGACCCAGGTCTCTTTTACAAATAAAACCCTTTACTCTGCTGTTCTGTTCTTCAGTCCTGGTCCTGTGCAGGTGTTTTGTTCCAGCCCAACACTAAACACAGCCGATTAAACTTATTAACTTATCATAACGACCTTGATTACATGGAACAGGTGTATTAGTACTGGGCTGGAACAACAACGGGCACACCCTGACAGTCCCCAGGACCACGGTGGGGGAACGCTGCTTTACCGCAGCGTGGGTTTAGGAGCCAGTGTGTTTGACGGCAGGTCTGTTTTCTGCTGTAGCCAATCTCTTTGTTGTAACGATGTCATAACAGACATGACACTGACAAATTAGGCCAAAGTAGAAATTGACTACAGTGGAAAACCCAGGCTGGGATTGCTGTATGTTTAGAAACTGACTGACATCCTGGCTAGGACTGCTGTGGTGTTTAGAAACAGACTGACATCCAGGCTAGGACTGCTGTGGTGTTTAGAAACAGACTGACATCCAGGCTAGGACTGCTGTGGTGTTTAGAAACAGACTGACATCCAGGCTAGGACTGGGGAGGAAATATGAGAAGATAGGGGTGAAAATATATGTGAGAGATGAGGGGGTAGGAGATGACGGGGTAGGAGGTGAGGGAGGAGGAGATGAGGGGGAGTAGATGAGGGGGTAGGAGATGAGGGAGGAGGAGATGAGGGGGTAGGAGCCTTTGGGAGGAGGAGATGAGGGGGTAGGAGATGAGGGAGGAGGAGATGAGGGGGAGGAAAGGTGTGATAAGAGGATTGAGAGGGGAGGAAATATGTGATTGGAGAGTTGAGGAAGAAGAGATGAGGGGGAGGAGATGGGAGAGTTGAGGGGGAGGATATGAGGGGGGAGGAGATGGGAGAGCTGAGGAGGAGGGGATGAGGGGGGAGGGGATGCGAGAGTTGAGGGGGAGGAGATGAGGGGGAGGAGATGGGAGAGTTGAGGGGGAGGTGATGAGGGGGGAGGAGATGGGAGAGTTGAGGGGGAGGAGATGAGGTGGGAGGAGATGAGGGGGGAGGAGATGGGAGAGTTGAGGGGGAGGTGATGAGGGGGGAGAAGATGGGAGAGTTGAGGGGGAGGAGATGAGGGGGAGGAGATGGGAGAGTTGAGGGAGAAGAGATGAGGGGGGAGGAGATGGGAGAGTTGAGGGAGAAGAGATGAGGGGGGAGGAGATGGGAGAGTTGAGGGGGAGGAGATGAGGGGGGAGGAGATGGGAGAGTTGAGGGAGAAGAGATGAGAGGGGGGGGGATGGGAGAGTTGAGGGGGAGGAGATGAGGTGGGAGGAGATGAGGGGGGAGGAGATGGGAGAGTTGAGGGGGAGGAGATGAGGGGGGAGGAGATGGGAGAGTTGAGGGGGAGGAGATGAGGGGGGAGGAGATGGGGAGAGAAGATATTATAAGATGTGATTGGTTGATCCATGTGTTCTGTCTTCTCTCCCAGCCCAGAAGCTCTGTCAGCCATTCGTCAACCCATTTGAAGGCGGACAAAACCTCACAAATTCTTACAGACAACTTTTAAGTAAGAACAATTACAGGAACTAAAAGACTTATCATCATCTTCTTCATCATCTTCTTCATCATTACCATTGTCATCAAAAATGATTACCACATTTTAATGTTTATATGGTACAGTGCATTTGGAAAGCCTTATTCTAAAATTTATTAAATAAAAAATTTTCCTCATCAATCTACACATCCCCATAATGACAAAGCGAAAACAGGTTTTTAGAATTTTTTGCAAATGTATTAAAAATTATAAACAGAAATACCTTATTTACGTTAGTATTCAGACCGTTTGCTGTGAGACTCGAAATTGAGCTTTGGTGCATCGTGTTTCCATTGATCATCCTTGAGATGTTTCTACAACTTGATTGGAGTCCACCTGTGGTAAATTCAATTGATTGGACAGGATTTGGAAAGGCACACACCTGTCTATATAAGGTCCCACAGTTGACAGTGCATGTCAGAGCAAAAACCAAGCCATGAGGTTGAAGGAATTGTCCGTAAAGCTCAGAGACAGGATTGTGTCGAGGCACAGATCTGGGGAAGGGTACCAAAAAATGTCTGCATCATTGAAGGTCCCCAAGAACAGTGGCTTCCATCATTCTTAAATGGAAGAAGTTTGGAACCACCAAGACTCTTCCTAGAGCTGGCTGCCCGGCCAAACTGAGCAATCGGGGGAGAAGGGCCTTGGTCAGGGAGGTGACCAAGAACCCGATGGTCACTCTGACAGAGCTCCAGAGTTCCGCTGTGGAGATGGGAGAACCTTCCAGAAGGACAACCATCGCTACAGCACTCCACCAATCAGGCCTTTATGGTGGAGTGGCCAGACGGAAGCCACTCCTCAGTAAAAGGCACATGACAGCCTGCTTGGAGTTTGCCAAAAGGCACCTAAAGGACTCTCAGACCATGAGAAACAAGATTCTCTGGTCTGATAAAACCAAGATTGAACTCTTTGGCCTGAATGCCAAGCGTCACGTCTAGAGGAAACCAGGCTCTGCTCATCACCTGACCAATACCATCCCTACAGTGAAGCATGGTGGTGGCAGCTGTGGGGATGTTTTTCAGAGGCAGGGACTGGGAGACTAGTCAGGATTGAGGGAAAGATTAACAGAGCAAAGTACAGAGAGATCCTTGATGAAAACCTGCTCCAGAGCGCTCAGGACCTCAGACTGGAGCGAAGGTTCACCTTCCAACAGGACAACGACCCTAAGCACACAGCCAAGACAACGCAGGAGTGGCTTCGGGACAAGTCTCTGAATGTCCTTGAGTGGACCAGCCAGAGTCCGGACTTGAACCTGGTCGAACATCTCTGGAGAGACCTGAAAGTAACTGTGCAGCGACGCTCCCCATCCAACCTGACAGCGCTTGAGAGGATCTGCAGAGAAGAATGGGAGAAACTCCACAAATACAGGTGTGCCAAGCTTGTAGCGTCATACCCAAGAAGACTTGAGGCTGGAATCGCTGCCAAAGGTGCTTCAACAAAGTACTGAGTAAAGGTTCTGAATACTTATGTAAATATGATATTTCAGTATTTTTTATTTATAAAAAATTGCTAACATTTCTAAAAACCTGTTTTTTTGTTGTATATAGCAGCTTTAAATGTATATTATATTGCTCATTATTTTTCAGTGCTTCTGCATAGCAGGAGGGGTTGTTGGAGATATTGATTGTTGTTTAGCATCATTAATCAGGCTCCTGCAGAGGTGTGCTTGGTATAGGCTTCTATTGATTTAAAAAAACAAACATTTTAGTCCTTTAGCAGACGCTCTTTTCCAGAGCAACTTACTGTTAGTGCATTCATCGTAAGATAGCTAAAATGTGTCAAAGCAATTCACTTTTGGTCCTAAATACAAAGTGTTATTTGGGGCAAATCCAATACAACACATTACTGACCCACTCTCCATATTTTCAAGCATAGTGGTGGCTGCATCATGTTATGGGTACAGTGGGGGAAAAAAGTATTTAGTCAGCCACCAATTGTGCATGTTCTCCCACTTAAAAAGATGAGAGAGGCCTGTAATTTCCATCAAATGTACACGTCAACTATGACAGACAAATTGAGAAAAAAAAATCCAGAAAATCACACAAGGCCAAATCTACACTGGAGTTGCTTACAAAGAAGAAAGCGAATGTTGAGTGGCCGAGTTACAGTTTTGACTTAAATCTACTTGAAAAGCTATGGCAAGGCCTGAAAATGGTTGTCTAGCAATGATCAACAATCAATTTGACAGAGCTTGAAGAATTTTGAAAAGAATAATGGGAAAATGTTGCACAATCCAGGTGTGGAAAGCTCTTAGAGACTTACCCAGAAAGACTCACAGCTGTAATCGCTGCCAAAGATGCTTCTACAAAGTATTGACTCAAGGGTGTGAATACTTATGTAAATTAGATATTTCTGTATTTCATTTTCAATACATTTGCAAATACTTTTAAAAACATGTTCTGACTTTTTCATTATGGGGTATTATGTGTAGATGGGTGAGAAAGTATATCTATTTAATCCAAAGTCAGCGCTAGTAAGGGGGAAAAAAGTCAAGTGCGAGTGTTAGATAATCTCAAACTGAACACTTGGCCCCTAAACCCTTTATCGAGTGGCCACTTGTTGTTGTGTTCGATAGTGATCACTTGAGTCTGCACTTGTGACCTGTATGCTCTCGTTGGCTGGCCCTCACTACATATTCGTCGCCAAACCCACTGGCTCCAGGTCATCTATAAATCACTTCTAGGCAAATCCCCGCCTTGTCTTAGCTCGTTGGTCACCGTAGCAACACCCAACCGTATTACATTTACATTTTAGTCATTTAGCAGACGTTCTTATCCAGAGTGACTTACAGTTAGTGAGTGCATAAGTGAATAAAAAAAAAAAAAATCATTAGTGGCATCTGCTGGTAAGCAACAAATAGCAATTTTTTAAACATTTTTAGTCATTTAGCAGACTCTCTTAACCAGAGCGACTTACAGTTAGTGAGTGCATACATTTTTCATACTGGCCCCCCGTGGGAATCGAACCCACAACCCTGGCGTTGCAAATGCCATGCTCTACCAACTGAGCTACATCCCTGCCGGCCATTCCCTCCCCTACCCTGGACGACGCTGGGCCAATTGTGCGCCGCCCCATGGGTCTCCCGGTCGCGGCCGGCTATGACAGAGCCTGGATTCGAACCAGGATCTCTAGTGGCACAGCTAGCACTGCGATGCAGTGCCTTAGACCACTGCGCCCATCTGTAATTAGCCCATCCAACTACCTCATCCCCATATTGTTATTTACATTGTTATTTATTTTGCTCATTTGCACCCCAGTATCTCTATTTGCACATCATCTTCTGCACATCTATCACTCCAGTGTTAATACTAAATTATAATTGTAATTATTTTGCACTATGGCCTATTTATTGCCTTACCTCCATAGCTTACTACATTTGCACACACTGTATATAGATTTTGTATTGTGTTATTGACTGTACGTTTTGTTTATTCCATATGTAACTCTGTGTTGTTGTTGTTTTTACCGCACTGCTTTGCTTTATCTTGGCCAGGTCGCAGTTGTAAATGAGAACTTGTTCTCGACTAGCTTACCTGGTTAAATAAAGGTGAAAAAATACAATACAAAAATTACGTGTTTTGGCCAAAAGGAGCATTGAGACAATGCACACTCGACGTCCCAACTGCCACTTATATCAACATTCAAAATCGATTCTTGTAGCATGACTAACTTGCTATGAAACCTGGATACCTGGGACATGCAGCAGACACAGATGCATACTCCAATAGAGAATGAGAAAGTTGTAAAAACTAAACGACATATCTCTACTCCTGCACAAAATATGTGCAAGTATATTGGTCGCCAGTGATTTCATCAACTGGTTTAGCTTGTTGTAGCCTGCCTGCTGCTAGCTAGCTTCACTGACAAACACAGGGATGGAATGTTAGCTAGCTAGCTAAGGATGTTGGACACTGCACTGATAAACAGCATGTAGCTAGCTAGCTGAGGATGTTGGGCACTGCACTGATAAACAGCATGTAGCTAGCTAGCTGAGGATGTTGGGCACTGCACTGATAAACAGCACGTAGCTAGCTAGCTGAGGATGTTGGGCACTGCACTGATAAACAGCATGTAGCTAGCTAGCTAAGGATGTTGGACACTGCACTGATAAACAGCATGTAGCTCGTCACTTATTTAGGATAGTTTAACAGCTTGCTGTTGTAGACATGTTCCCAGCAGTCGGTCCGTCCTTCAGCTTGTTTCCAAAGCACTAATCGCTACGTTGTAACGTTGGGTCAGCTAAACTCTCAGCTGATCAGCAGACTGGATACTGTACTGACTCGGGGCAGAGCAGGCTGTTTGCTGCTTCATTGTGATAAAATAATGTTACTACAATAGCTAGCTAACTAGCTAGCTTGCGTATGGAAGGAGCATTTCATTTAGTGTTACAGTAGCTGGTTGGTTAGCTTCTCTTTCGTTTCATATGAAGTGACTGGCTGAGGCTTAGCTAGCAAGCTAATAATGGACAGTTTTTGTGTACATGATCAAACTTCAGAAATACACGAAACTCCTTACCAAGATGTAAAATCAAGCGACTAAGACATCCTCGAAATTAAACTTCAAAAGTATGTGGACCCCCCTTCAAATTAGTGGATTCGGCTATTACAGCCACACCCGTTGTTGACAGGTGTATAAAATCGAGCACACAGCCATGCAATCTCCATAGACAAACATTGTCAGTAGAATGGCCTTAATGAAGAGCTCAGTAACTTTCAACATGGTACCGTCATAGGATGCCACCTTTCCAACAAGTCAGTTGGTCAAATGTCTGCCCTGCTAGAGCTGCCTCGGTCAACTGTAAGTGCTGTTATTGTGAAGTGGAAACGTCTAGAAGCAACAACAGCTCAGCCGCGAAGTGGTAGGCCACACAAGCTCATAGAACGGGCCGCAAAGGTCGTCTGTCCTCAGTTGCAACACTCACTACCGAGTTCCAAAGCAACGTCAGCACTAGAACTATTCGTCGGGAGCTTCATGAAATGGGTTTCCATGGCCGAGCAGCCGCACACATGCCTAAGATCACCATGCGCAATGCCAAGCGTCGGCTGCAGTGGTGTAAAGCTCGTCGCCGTTGGACTCTGGAGCAGTGGAAACGCGTTCTCTGCTGGGATGAATCACGCTTCACCATATTGCAGTCTGAGGAACGAATCTGGGTTTGGCGGATGCCTCCCAGAATGCATAGTGCCAACTGTAAAGTTTGGTGGAGTAGGAATAATTGTCTGGGGCTGTTTTTCATGGTTCGGCTAGGCCCCTTAGTTCCAGTGAAGGGAAATCGTAACGCTACAGCATACAATGACATTCTAGACAGTTCTGTGCTTCCAACTTTGTGGCAACAGTTTGGGGAAGGCCCTTTTCTGTTTCAGCATGACAATGCCCCTGTGTACAAAGAGAGGTCCATACAGAAATGGTTTGTCGAGATCGGTGTGGAAGAACTTGACTGACTTGCACAGTGCCCTGACCTCAACCCCATCATACACCTTGGGGATGAATTGGAATGGCGACTGCGAGCCATGCCTAATCGCCCAACAACAGTTTCTGACCTCACTAATGCACTTGTGGCTGAATGGAAGCAAGTCCCTGCAGCAATGTTCCATCATCTAGTGGAAAGCCTTCCCAGAAGAGTGGAGGTTGTTATAGCAGCAAAGGGGGGACCAACTCCATATTAATGCCCATGATTTTGGAATGAGACGTTCGACAAGCAGCTGTCCACATACTCTTGGTCATGTAGTGCATCTTGATTTATTATGATTATATTTGAGGGTGGCGTAGTAGTGACTGTTGTTGCTAGGTAACATGATAAGATTCATGGGAAGATGTTCTGCCAATTGGATGCCCACTCGATAAAGAGACTTCCGAACGACGCAGTGGAGCACTCAATGACTCGACAACTAGCGTTTGAGATTGACTCGATTGACTCGTGAGTTCAATATACTGGCTTAACAAAACACCACTCTGTAGAGTCCAATATACTGGCTTAGCAAACCTGTCTTAAAAAATATTGATGAAGGAAACTCTCTCTCGCACATGTTTACACCAATCCAACGCTTTTTAACTTGAGTAGTACGTAAGAATAATCAAATTAGCTACCTAGACAATTCTTTCCCCATTCTAGCTAGTCTTGGAAACCCAGACCCTAGGCAACAGCAGTTACTAGGGTCTGGGAGTAATGACGCACTCTCTTAGTAACTTCGAAAAAGGGGAAAAAAATGTTTGTTGTTGATTTCACGTTGAATTCACGTTAGTTGACAACTCAACCAAAACTAGACGTTGAACTGACGTCTGTACCCGGTGGGTGTCCACGTCACCTGAGTCATGGTTCCCCGAGGTTTCTTCCTTCTAAGGGGCTATGCCTGTCTGCTTAGTGTAAAGGACTGTGACAAATGGTGTTGAGAAATGGATATGTCCATCATTGATACAATAGAATTGAAGAGGGGGTTTCAAACCTCTCCCCGGGGACCCCCAGTTATTCCATGTAGTATATCCCAGAGCATATCTGATTCAACTAGTTCAACTAGAGAGATAGTCCATCACACCTGAATCCACTAGTTCAAATAGAGAGATAGTCCATCACACCTGATTTAACTAGTTCAACTAGAGAGATAGTCCATCACACCTGATTCAACTAGTTCAACTAGAGAGATAGTCCTTCACACCTGAATCCACTAGTTCAAATAGAGAGATAGTCCTTCACACCTGAATCCACTAGTTCAACTAGAGAGATAGTCCTTCACACCTGAATCCACTAGTTCAAATAGAGATAGTCCATCACACCTGATTCAACTAGTTCAACTAGAGAGATAGTCCTTCACACCTGAATCCACTAGTCCAACTGTCACGCCCTGACTCAGGGGACGCTTATATGTTGAGTCAGGGTGTGTATATTCCTTGTTGTGCTTTTTCTATGTGGCTTGTCTAGTATGTATAGTTCTATGTTGGCCGGTGTGGTTCCCAATCAGAGGCAGCTGTCGCTCGTTGTCTCTGATTGGGGACCATACTTAAGCAGCCTATTGGTACTGTCTAGTTGTGGGATCTTGTTCCGTGTAAGGTTTGTTATGTGTACTACCTTGGACTTCACGTTTCGTTTCCTTTCTTGTTTTGTCGTGGTGTTTATTCAGTGTAAAATAAACATGTATGCATATCACGCTGCGCCTTGGTCCGTCCCGTCATTCAACGAAAGTGACAGAAGATCCCACCAGACCTGGACCAAGCAGTGGGCCGAGGAGGAGCAGAGAGGATGGACTTGGCAGGAGATAAGAGAGGATCTGGCAAGAAAGATGGAGGCCCTGAAAGGGATCAGGGTGGAGAGGCAACCCCAAGAACATTTTGGGGGGGGGGCACACGGTGTGGACGACGAGGCAGCAAGAGGCCGTTAAAGGGCGGGTCTGCAGGTTAGGAGAGGAGGCCACCATGTTACGGGGGCTATTGGTTCAGAGGGAGCAGGAGTTATTCGGTCAGAGGGAGACGCTACAGGAGGCTAAAAGGGAGAAGGAGAGTGTAGAGGCACGGCGAGAGGAGCTGGTTAGGCAGCAGAAGGAGCGGGGGTAAATAAAGGAACTCAGTCCTGCTCCTCGCACCAAGCCAGTGGTGCGCGTCGCCAGCCCGGCCCGGCCTGTTCCTGCTCCTCGCACCAAGCCAGTGGTGCACGTCGCCAGCCCAGCCCGGCCCGGCCTGTTCCTGCTCCTCGCACCAAGCCAGTGGTGCGCGTCGCCAGCACGGCGCGGCCTGTTCCTGCTCCTCGCACCAAGCCAGTGGTGCGCGTCGCCAGTCCGGCCCGGCCCGTTCCTGCCCCTCGCACCAAGCCAGTGGTGCGTGTTCCTAGTCCGGTCCGGCCCATGCCTGCTCCTCGCACCAGACCAATGGTGCGTTTGTCCAGTCCGGCACGGCCCGTGCCCGTTCCACTGGTCAATTGCTCCACTCCGGAGCCAGAGCAGTCCGCTCCACCGGTGCCTGATCCAGTTCCGGTCAGCTGTTCCACTCCGGAGCCAGAGCAGTCCGCTCCACCGGTGCCTGATCCAGCTCCGGTCAGCTGCTCCACTCCGGAGCCAGAGCAGTCCGCTCCACTGGTGCCTGATCCAGCTCCGGTCAGCTGCTCCACTCCGGAGCCAGAGCAGTCCGCTCCACCGGGGTCCAGTCCAGCTCCGGTCAGCGGCTCCACTCCGGAGCCAGAGCAGTCCGCTCCACTGGTGCCTGATCCAGTTCCGGTCAGCTGTTCCACTCCGGAGCCAGAGCAGTCCGCTCCACTGGTGCCTGATCCAGCTCCGGTCAGCTGCTCCACTCCGGAGCCAGAGCAGTCCGCTCCACCGGGGTCCAGTCCAGCTCCGGTCAGCGGCTCCACTCCGGAGCCAGAGCAGTCCACTCCACCGGTGCCCAGTCCAGCGCCGGTCAGCGGCTCCAGTCCAGACCCAGACGTCAGCCCCTCTCCAGGTTCTGGGTCTCCCACACCAGGGTCCAGACAGGGCCTGGCGTATCGTGGGAGGAAGGAGAGGGGAAGCAGCGCGCCGAGGTCCAGACCAGACCAGGGGCGCAACAGGGAGGCGGAGAGGGAGAGGTCATCACGCCCCGAGCCGGATCCGCCTCCGAGGCGGAATGCCCACCCGGCCCCTACCCTGTTATGTTTATGTTGTGCTGTCGGAGTCCGCACCTTTGGGGGGGGGGGGGGGGTACTGTCACGCCCTGACTCAGGGGACGCTTATATGTTGAGTCAGGGTAGGTATAATCCTTGTTGTGCTTTTTCTGTGTGGCTTGTCTAGTATGTATAGTTCTATGTTGGCCAGTGTGGTTCCCAATCAGAGGCAGCTGTCGCTCGTTGTCTCTGATTGGGGACCATACTTAAGCAGCCTACTGGCACTGTCTAGTTGTGAGATCTTGTTCCGTGTAAGGTTTGTTTTGTGTACTACCTTGGACTTCACGTTTCGTTTCCTTTCTTGTTTTGTCGTGGTGTTTATTCAGTGTAAAATAAACATGTATGCATATCACGCTGCGCCTTGGTCTGACCCGTCATTCAACGGACGTGACATCAACCAGAGAGCTAGTCCATCACACCTGATTCAACTAGAGAGCTAGTCCATCACACCTGATTCAACTAGAGAGCTAGTCCATCACACCTGATTCAACTAGTTCAACTAGAGAGCTAGTCCAGGGCTGCAACAAAATAGTGAAACGTCTGGTGGTCTTCGAGGAGAGGTTTTTAACCACTGGACTAGAGTGCATGTTGTATATATTCAGCATCATGAATTGTAATGAACATTACAGAGCTGAGTGCTGTGACCATGACTGATAAAGGATAATAACGTTGAGTTGAACTGAGATGACTTGTATCTCATTTACATTTGACATTTTAGTCATTTAGCAAACACTCTTATCCAGAGCGAATTACAGTTAGTGCATTCATTCAGCTACACTGTATAAAAAATGATTATTCAACCTACAACTGTATTCAACCTACAACTGCAATACGATTTTGAGTTTGCTCAATATTTCTGCATATTTGCTGGCCCAACATAAATTATCAAGTTGAATTGTATGTTCACTTACTTTGAATTTAGGCTGAGCGAACATACAATTCGACCTGATAATTCATTCAACCACATTTGCATATTTCCCAGTGTGCCTTTCGAGTGAATTGTAGTTACCACCCATGACTATATTTATTAGTGACAGAGAGAAAAAAAAGACGAAAAGTTAGTGACAGAGACATGATTCTTGTATTCCATGGCTTTCAGTCCTGTAGCCTTCACCAAGTGAGTGTCCAAGTGAATAACTTTAAAACTAGACTCTTTATGACAAGACATTCAATGTATAATAAGACCTCTTTGAGTGCCTTTTAATATGTGGCATACCAGTGCGCAGAACCAGTCATAGGGTTTTCATCTGATTGTCAAACAAATCACTTTAAAGGTTCCGCAGTCTACCTGCATACGTTCATCCATAAAGGTTCCGCAGTCTACCTGCATACGTTCATCCACTCTAAAAGAATCCCAGAATCCAACAGCACACCAGCCATTTTATGAATGAAGCAATAGATCCGCTGGAAAAACACCAGAGAGAGGAATGACATTTGGCGATTGAGACACTTGTAACTTGCATTGAGTTTAGGCATGACTGCTGTCCATGCGCGTCTCATCGTAGAGACGAACCCACACCGCATTTTGGAACATATACCTTTTTCAAGTCTATTTGCTAATTTCTCATGGGGCTGACATGAGTAAAAGATAATTGACAGTGTAGAAGCCTACGGTTTCGTTGAAATCTTTGATCTAATTATTGTGATAGGCTAATCCTTTACCGGTACGGCGTACTGCCACTATACCTGCTTACCTTCACCAGTGGTGTTAGTGCAAGAAAGGCAAGGACAACTTTAGCATGTTAGTTTTCTCCACATTCTGTCCAGTGTTATAGATTAATGAACATAACAGGGTGTGTAATGGAGCTCCAACCATGACTGATGAAAGCAAATTAAATGGAGTTGAACTAAGATGACTGTCCTTACTGTCCTTAATTCAGTTTTAAGAAAGATACCAAAAAAGAATTACACAAAAAAATACAATATAAAATAATACGAAATAATAGTAACAAATAATTAAAGAGCAGCAGTAAAAATAACAATAGCAAGGCTTGCGAAAGTATTCACCCCCCTTGGCATTATTCCATTTTGTTGCCTTACAACCTGGAATTAAAATAGATTTTTGGGGGGTTTGTATCATTTGATTTACACAACATGCCTACCACTTTGAAGATGCAAAATATTTTTTATTGTGAAACAAACAAGAAATAAGACAATAAAGCAGAAAACTTGAGCGTGCATAACTATTCACCCCCCCCCCCCCCCCACCTCCCCCCCGCCCTCCCAAAGTCAATACTTTGTAGAGCCACCTTTTGCAGCAATTACAGCTGCAAGTCTCTTGGGATATATCTCTATAAGCTTGGCCACTCTTCCGTAAAGCCCAGCTCTGTGGAGTGTACGGCTTGAAGTGGTCCTATGGACAGATACTCCAATCTCCGCTGTGGAGTTTGCAGCTCCTTCAGGGATATCTTTGGTCTCTTTGTTGCCTCTCTGATTAATGCCCTTACCTGGTCTGTGAGTTTTGGTGGGCGGCCCTCTCTTGGCAGGTTTGTTGTGGTGCCAAAATTCTTTCGATTTTTTTAATAATGGATTTAATGGTGCTCTGTGGGATGTTCAAAGTTTCTGATATTTTTTTATAACCCAACCCTGATCTGTACTTCTACACAACTTTGTCCCTGACCTGTTTGGAGAGCTCCTTGGTCTTCATGGTGCCGCTTGCTTGGTGGTGCCCCTTGCTTAGTGGTGTTGCAGACTCTGGGGCCTTTCAGAACAGGTGTATATACAGTGGGGAGAACAAGTATTTGATACACTGCCGATTTTGCAGGTTTTCCTACTTACAAAGCATGTAGAGGTCTGTAATTTTTATCATAGGTACACTTCAACTGCGAGAGACGGAATCTAAAACAAAAATCCAGAAAATCACATTGTATGATTTTTAAGTAATTAATTTGCATTTTATTGCATGACATAAGTATTTGATCACCTACCAACCAGTGAGAATTCCGGCTCTCACAGACCTGTTAGTTTTTCTTTAAGAAGCCCTCCTGTTCTCCACTCATTACCTGTATTAACTGCACCTGTTTGAACTCGTTACCTGTATAAAAGACACCTGTCCACACACTCAATCAAACAGACTCCAACCGCTCCACAATGGCCAAGACCAGAGAGCTGTGTAAGGACATCAGGGGTAAAATTGTAGACCTGCACAAGGCTGGGATGGGCTACAGGACAATAGGCAAGCAGCTTGGTGAGAAGGCAACAACTGTTGGCGCAATTATTAGAAAATGGAAGAAGTTCAAGATGATGGTCAATCACCCTCGGTCTGGGGCTCCATGCAAGATCTCACCTCGTGGGGCATCAATGATCATGAGGAAGGTGAGGGATCAGCCCAGAACTACACGGCAGGACCTGGTCAATGACCTGAAGAGAGCTGGGACCACAGTCTCAAAGAAAACCATTAGTAACACACTACGCCGTCATTGGATTAAAATCCTGCAGCGCACGCAAGGTTTCCCTGCTCAAGCCAGCGCATGTCCAGGCCCGTCTGAAGTTTGCCAATGACCATCTGGATGATCCAGAGGAGGAATGAGAGAAGGTCATGTGGTCTGATGAGACAAAAATAGAGCTTTTTGGTCTAAACTTCACTCGCCGTGTTTGGAGGAAGAAGAAGGATGAGTACAACCCCAAGAACACCATCCCAACCGTGAAGCATGGAGGTGGAAACATCATTCTTTGGGGATACTTTTCTGCAAAGGGGACAGGACGACTGCACCGTATTGAGGGGAGGATGGATGGGGCCATGTATCGCGAGATCTTGGCCAACAACCTCCTTCCCTCAGTAAGAGCATTGAAGATGGGTCATGGCTGGGTCTTCCAGCATGACAACAACCCGAAACACACAGCCAGGGCAACTAAGGAGTGGCTCCGTAAGAAGCATCTCAAGGTTCTGGAGTGGCCTAGCCAGTCTCCAGACCTGAACCCAATAGAAAATCTTTGGAGGGAGCTGAAAGTCCGTATTGCCCAGCGACAGCCCCGAAACCTGAAGGATCTGGAGAAGGTCTGTATGGAGGAGTGGGCCAAAATCCCTGCTGCAGTGTGTGCAAACCTGGTCAAGACCTACAGGAAACGTATGATCTCTGTAATTGCAAACAAAGGTTTCTGTACCAAATATTAAGTTCTGCTTTTCTGATGTATCAAATAATTATGTCATGCAATAAAATGCAAATTAATTACTTAAAAATCATACAATGTGATTTTCTGGATTTTTGTTTTAGATTCCGTCTCTCACAGTTGAAGTGTACCTATGATAAAAATGACAGACCTCTACATGCTTTGTAAGTAGGAAAACCTGCAAAATCGGCAGTGTATCAAATACTTGTTCTCCCCACTGTATACTGAGATCATGTGACACATAGATTGCACACAGGTGGACTTTATTTAACTAATTATGTGACATCTGAAGGTAATTGGTTGCACCAGATCTTATTTAGGAGCTTCATAGCAAAGGGGGTGAATACATATGTACGCACCACTTTTCCGCGATTTATTTTTTAGAATTTTTTGAAACAAGTAATTTTTTAAATTTCACTTCACCAATTTGGACTATTTTGTGGATGTCCATTACATGAAATCCAAATAAAAATCCATTTAAATTACAGGCTGTAATGCAACAAAATAGGAAAAACGCCAAGGGGGATGAATACTTTTGCAAGGCACTGTACCGAGCCAATGTGTGGGGACACGCGTTAGTCGAGGTAATTTAGGAAACTATGTACATGTAGGTAGAGTTATTAAAGTGACTATGCATTGATAATAAACAGAGTAGCAGCAGCGTAAAAGAGGGGTGGGGGGGTGGGGGGGCAATGCAAATAGTCTGGGTAGAAATTGTATTAGATGATCAGGAGTCTTATGGCTTGGGGGTAGAAGCTGTTTAGAAGCCTCTTGGACCTAGACTTGGTGCTCCGGTACCGCTTGCCGTGCGGTAGCAGAGAGAACAGTCTATGACTAGGGTGGCTGGTCCCTTCCTCTGACACCGCCTGGTATAGAGGTCCTGGATGGCAGGAAGCTTGGCCCCAGTGATGTACTGGGCCGTACGCACTACCCTCTGTAGTGCCTTGCGGTCTGAGGCCGAGCAGTTGTCATAGCAGGCAGTGATGCAACCAGTAAGGATGCCCTCAATGGTGCAGCCGTAGAACCTTTTGAGGATCTGAGGACAACCGTTGTGCCACAACCGTTGTGCCAAATGTGTTGTACATCAGTTGTGCAACCTGAGTGTGTACGGGGCCCTCAGGTGCCAATAGCCTCAACTGTAGATATCACAGCTAACATCACAAACTCTCTCTCCGGAGAGGGCAGGGCCTTAGACACACTCCTCATACAAGAAGATGATGAGGATCCTTTAAAAGGGTATAGGCTGCCATTTTGTGATGCAGACAGTGGAGGTGGGCAAACCCGTTACTCATAATGTACCAGAGAAAATGAACAGCTTGCCTCTCTAGGCAGCTTGTGAACTTAGCTGATATTTACAGCTGAGGCTGCCGGCGCCTTATACACACACTCCTTGGTTGCGTTCCAAATGGCACCCTAATCCCTATTTTAGTGCACTATTCTAACCGGGGACCATAGGGCTGTGCTAAAAAGCAGTGCGCTGGGTAGTGAACAGTGTGCCATTTGGCATGCGAACCTCATACAGGAGGCTCCTTTGAAAGCAGTAGAAAGTGACTGAACCCCCAGTGACAGTCCTTAATAATACGACTTTCCTGAGCTCACATTATATGTTTCTATTGATTTATTGATCCAAGGCTGCCCTGTCTCTAACAGCCTAAAATCCTAACATCGCTGAGCCTCTCTCATTAAACGTCCGTCTTTCCTGTAGTTTTTTTTGTCTTGCCAATGTAGTGGTGCGCACACTAAACTATGTGGCACAGATAGGGGGGGTCACACACTACAGGATTATTAACTTGGTCGTGATGATTCTCCATAAAACAAGGATGTGATGATGTGATTACATTTAACGTAGCTACAATGAGCTGTGGTTTAAAGCAGCCACATCAATGTTTTCAGTCAGACGTTCACGCTTGCCATACAGAGTTGAAATGTCTTGCCAAACATTTTGGATTGAATAACATCGCAGAGCTGTAACACTTTAGGGATTTCACACTTTGGCTTTGGTTAAAAGGCAAGTGCAAACGCATACTAGTAGTAGTCATGGCTCCCGCTCCAGAGTCTACACATTCTGGGTGATGGGAAACATCATCATCATCTCACTGGCTTCTTCTCTGGCCAGCTCTCGTAGGCTATTGCTGATCACCGTTCTCAAAACTTGTAGTTGCACATCTGACACTATAAGTACATAGCAGATTTTATGTTGATAGAATCAAACTATGGGGACTTCTGGGACTGCTAAACAGGTGGGAAAGGTATGCTATACCAATCCCCCTGACCGAAACAAAAGCAGAGCCTAAACAGGTGGGAAAGCAGAAAATGGTCGTGCATGGTGATGAGAGAGACATCTCACTATGGGACATGCCCTCTCTAGCGCGTCATTGGTTGAAGCCTTATTCAATTAGGCCAAACAGGCCAATCAGAGCCTGTGGGTCTATATAGCACCCCACACTGCTCTGGTTTCCTCATTTTAACAACTACCTCTATGAGTCGTGCAAGAGGGGCAATCTGGCGAGAAGACTCCCTCATCTCCTTCAGAGAACCCAAAGTTCTCTTTTAGTTGACTCGGTTTGACATCTCACTACGGGACACTTGCAAAATGCCCCGTTTCCTGAGAAGCCTGTTGTGGTTCATGGTAATGTACCTGATCCATCCTACTCAGCTCCAGCACCGAGGACTGTATGCGCCAGAGAAGGCGCAGTGACATCCAGACGATAGAATCTCACAAAGGTGTGAGGGGAAGCCCAACTAGCTGCCAAACAAATCTCAGAGACCCCCCTGAACAGTGCCCATGACATAGCAATTCCTCTAGTGGAATGTGCCCGGTCACCCAGGGGACAGTGCAATCCCCTACAACTGTACGCCTTGGCAATACCCTCCACTACCCAATGGGAGAGCCATTGTTTGGATAAAGCCCTACCCCGAGCAGGGTTGGCAAAGCAAACAAACAGTTGAAGTCGTCACTCCCCAGGTAGGGGGTTCCCCCGCTACAGTAAATCCGCACCTGAGTTCAGTCTGCCTGGCACATGTGTTGCTAAGAGACAACAGATATTCGCTGCTCCATAGCAAGATCTCTCTCGCCAGAGAGTGAAGTTGAAGGGAGCGTGTTCCTCCTTGGCGGTTGACATACGCCACTGTAGACGTATTGTCCGACCTGAACAGGACATTTTGGCCCTGTAGGAACGGATGGAAGTGCCTGAGGGCTAGTAACACAGTGTAGAATGTTGATATGGGCTGTACTCAGAGAGTCTGTGTGCTGCCTGAGCCGGAGTGATGTGCTCTGCTGCCTGAGCCGGAGTGATGTGCTCTGCTGCCTGAACCAGAGTGGTGTGCTCTGCTGCCTGAACCAGAGTGGTGTGCTCTGCTGCCTGAGCCGGAGTGGTGTGCTCTGCTGCCTGAGCCGGAGTGGTGTGCTCTGCTGCCTGAGCCGGAGTGGTGTGCTCTGCTGCCTGAACCAGAGTGGTGTGCTCTGCTGCCTGAGCCGGAGTGTCCACGCAGATCAACCAGTTGTCGATGTACGTCAAAACTCTTAAGCCTCTCTCCCATAGGGGGGCTTGGGTGGCTTTGGCACACTTCATGAATGTCCGTGGGGCCAGGGTCAGACCGGATGGTAAGGTGAGATATTTGTAGTCTACTGTGGTGAACCACTCCTTCTGCCGAATCGAATCTAACTGAAGCCATGCATTAGAATTCAAAATCTGTAACCCTCAGATGCTCTGGGACCAAGAAATAATGTCTGAAGATGAGCTTCCTCCCTCAGCACCACGCTCCCTTAGCCAACTGAGACGGTATCTCGTCTTCCTCTTGTGCAGTGGACTGCACTATTCCCATTGTGGTCTGTAACCCTAGCAGGACCCAGGGGAGACTGCACATGCACGCCACTGCTCCCTATGAGGGGCAAGTGAACCCACCTGTTCCCTGTGAGGGGCAAGTGAACCCACCTGCTCCCTGTGAGGGGCAAGTGAACCCACCTGTTGCCCGATCGATCTGTCCGTTCAGGATCTTTTCCTCTCAGACACCCTTGCGTTATTCAGCCAGAGGGCTCTCAGTCGCCAAAACCCTCCCAGAAGCTTCAGCGGTACACTTGAGGGTCCAGGTGGTATGGTCGGCAAGGTGACTTACAGTTGAAGTCGGAAGTTTACATACACCTTAGCCAAATATATTTAAACTCAGTTTTTCACAATTCCTGACATTTAATCCTAGTAAAAATTCCCTGTCTTAGGTCAGTTAGGATCACCACTTTATTTTAAGAATGTGAAATGTCAGAATAATAGTAGAGAGAATGATTTATTTCATCACATTCCCAGTAGGTCAGAAGTTTACATACACTCAATTAGTATTTGGTAGCATTACCTTTAAATTGTTTAACTTGGGTCAAATGTTTCGGGTAGCCTTCCACAAGCTTCCCATAATAAGTTGGGTGAATTTTGGCCAATTCCTCCTGACAGAGCTGGTGTAACTGAGACAGGTTTGTAGGCCTCCTTGCTCGCACACGCCTTTTCAGTCCTGCCCACACATTTTCTATAGGATTGAGGTCGGGGCTTTGTGATGGTCACTCCAATACCTTGACTTTGTTGTCCTTAAGCCATTTTGCCACAACTTTGGAAGTATGCTTGGGGTCATTGTCCATTTGGAAGACCCATTTGCGACCAAGCTTTAAATTCCTGACTGATGTCTTCTATTTTGTGAAGTGCACCAGTCCCTCCTGCAGCAAAGCACCCCCACAGCATGATGCTGCCACCCCAGTGCTTCACGGTTGGGATGGTGTTCTTCGGCTTGCAAGCGACTCCTTTTTTCCTCCAAACATAACGATGGTCATTATGGCCAAACAGTTCTATTTTTGTTTCATCAGACCAGAGGACATTTCTCTAAAAACTACAATCTTTGTCCCCATGTGCAGTTGCAAACCGTAGTCTGGCTTTTTTATGGCAGTTTTGGAGCAGTGGCTTCTTCCTTGCTGAGCGACCTTTCAGGTTATGTCGATATAGGACTCGTTATAATGTGGATATAGATACTTTTGTGCCTGTTTTCTCCAGCATCTTCACAAGGTCCTTTGCTGTTGTTCTGGGATTGATTTGCACTTTTCGCACCAAAGTACGTTCATCTCTAGGAGACAGAATGCGTGGTCCCATGGTGTTTACACTTGCGTACTATTGTTTGTATAGATGAAAGTGTTTGGAAATTGCGTTTGGAAATTGCTCCCAATGATGAACCAGACTTGTGGAGGTCTACAATTTTTTTTCTGAGGTCTTGGCTGATTTCTTTTTATTTTCCCATGATGTCAAGCAAAGAGGTACTGAGTTTGAAGGTAGGCCTTGAAATACATCCACAGGTACACCTCCAATTGACTCAAATTATGTCAATTAGCCTATCAGAAGCTTCTAAAGCCATGACATAATTTTCTGGAATTTTCCAAGCTGTTTAAAGGCACAGTCAACTTAGTGTATGTAAACTTCTGACCCACTGGAATTGTGATATAGTGAATTATAAGTGAAATAATCTGTCTGTAAACAATTGTTGGAAAAATTACTTGCGTCATGCACAAAGTAGATGTCCTAACCGACTTGCCAAAAACTATAGTTTGTTAACAAGAAATGTGTGGAATGGTTCAAAAAACAAGTTTTAAGGACTCCAACCTAAGTGCATGTAAACTTCCGACTTCAACTGTAGCTCCATCAGCTTCTCCTGGTCGGTGGCGCCACCGTTAGACAGGGAGTCGCACAGCTCCTTAGCCTGCACTGCTAAGTAGATGAAGAGGAGGTCAGCTGCCTTCACAGAGCGCCCCGCCTGAGCTGCAGATCGATAGCTCTTCTCATAGACATCTTCAGCCATTTTATATTTTGATGTGCTAAAAGTGCCTTGCCAAAAATTGATGTGAAAAAATCCACAGGGGCTGATTCTCTTGATCTCTTCTTACTACAGCTCTCTGCCCAACTTATTGTAGAATCATTAACCTGTATTTTTTTACTTGACAATTGTTTATGGTGTTATCCTTAAGATGTGGAAAAGCAGCACGTGTCCTCCTCTACACAAAGGAGGAGATCCTTTTGAGTTTAGATAACTACCGTCCAATTTCCAAGTTATCTTGCCTTTCCAAAGTTTTGCTTAGATCATGAAAAAACGATTGTACTGCCTTATTTATAGACCTTTCCAAGGCCTTCGACACGGTTGACCATTACGTTCTCATTCAAAGGCTGACTGAAATAGACCTGGATCAGGCTTCTTGCAAGTGGTTTGAGAATTATCTGTCAGATAGGACACAATGCGTGATTTTCTAAGTGTGTCAAGTCTAGTTTCCTGGATATTACGAAAGGTGTACCGCAGGGGTCGATATTGGGACCTGTTCTCTTTACTATTCATATAAATAATATTGGTCTATCTGTTATTTTTTAAAATATTCATCTGTATGTACGCCATGTTGCCCCAACTGTTGACCAGGTTATATTGGAGCTGCAATCTGACCTTGTTGCCACGGGAACAGAAAACACGGGTTGTTTTAAAAACGTCTACTTAATGCAGGAAAGACTAAATGTATGATGTTCTCTAATTCTTGCAAAAAGAATGGACTACACATTCATTGGATGGTTCTCCCATCGATCGGGTTTCCGCCTATAAATATCTGGGTATTTGGATTGACAAAGATTGAATGTTTAAAAAAACATACGGATGAGTTAGTTAAAAAGATTTAAAAGGGGCTTCTTTTTTTTTTAGAAATAGAGCTTGCCTCTCCCTAAATAGCAGGAAGCAGATTGTACAGTCAACTTTCCTGCCAGTTCTTGACTATGGTGACACTATTTACCAGAATGCAGCAGCCACTCCTCTTAAACCGGTGGATGCCGTCTGCCATAGCGCCCTTCGCTTTATCACAGGTGACAGTTTTAATCATCACTGTTCAAAAGGTTGTCTGGTCTTCATTAAAGTAGATCACTTCATTGTTCCCTTTCTGTTGACAACGCTCTACTACACAAGCTTCTGACTAACTTCACTGTTAAAATATAAAAACATGAGACACCAAACCCGTTCAGTACATTAGTCGACAAGCTTTGTTAGGCTTGCGCTGCTTCTTCTCCCGCTTGGTCAGTACATTAGTCAACATCGTTTGGACTGGGTGGACGGAAGCGGGTGGAATTACTGGGGGGGGGGAAGGCTAGCTACTAATAACTCAACGGAGACGTCAGGTGAGACATGGGGAAACGATAGCTGGAAGCCAGGTAAGCAGCAACAGAAAGCTTTATTTACCAGGGGAGTGAGAGATAAAGAAAGTCTATACTTTCAGGGGAATGAAAGTCGTGCGAATGAAGGTAATTAGCTGGCTATCACCACCTGAGTCATTATAGCTAGCTGAGCACGTGTTAATGCCAAGTGCTGACTCGGTATGCAAACCAAGTAACTTGAGGTAAAAAAAAGCACAACTAGTGGAAATCTGCTCTAGCGGGATGCTAAAGCAGTGGAGCTAGCGAGCTAACAACACTAATTGCGTGCAGGCTAGGCTAAAGGTACTGTAGTTAGCTTGTTAGCAGCGCTATTTGTTGTCAGCTAACTGAGATAACTTCATTCGGTAAAGTGAAGCCGAATTCCTGAAAATATAAAATAATCCACTCAATGCCCCGTGGTGGAGTGGTAACCCACACCGAATGGAGCAGTTAAGTTCAGAGCTGTGTTAACTGAATGTTTAATATATATATATATATATATATATATATATATATATATATATATATATATATATATATATATATATATATATATATATATATATATTATATATTTAATATATATATTTTTATATGTTTTCTGGAGAAAGCTGCTAAACCGGCTAGTAAACAAAATAGACTCGTGTAAGAGGTTGTTCTTAGAATGAGGAAACCGCTCTGATTGGCTTGTTAAGTGTGATTGTATAAGGCTTCAACCAATGACACGCTAGAGAGGGTATGTCCCATAGTGAGATGTCAAAACCGAGTCGACTGAAAGAGAACGCATGTTACATCATTAGCATGTCACCAAGAACACCAGGGGCATAGCTTGCGCACGGCAGCCTTCAGAGAATGTGTGTGCAAAACCTGGTTTACTAAATAGACAGCCATATTAAGGTAGAGTGATTAATCTAATTGGTGCAATATAATCTGATGCTATTAACTGATGCAACAACTGGTGGTTTCCTGTATGAACCTGCTGTGCTTGATTAAACCTTGCTAGTGACTGTGGCAACTGGAGGAAGCTTGTGGTTGACTGAAATCAAATCAAATCGAATTTTATTTGTCACATACACGTGTTTAGCAGATGTTATAGCAGGTGTAGCGAAATGCTTGTGCTTCTAGCTCCGACAGTGCAGTAATATCTAACAAGTAATATCTAACAATTTCACAATATATACCCAAAACACACAAAACTAGTAAAGAATGGGATTTAAGAATATATACATATATGGACAAGCAATGACAGAGCGGCATGGACTAAGATACAGTAGAATATTATAGAATAGAATGCAGTATATACATATGAGATGAGTAGTGCAAGATATGTAAACATTATTAAAGTGACTAGTGTTACATTTCTTAAAGTGGCCAGCGATTTCAATAGGCAGCAGCCTCTAATGTGCTAGTGATGGCTATTTAACAGTCTGATGGCATTGAGATAGAAGCTGTTTTTCATTCTCTCGGTCCCAGCTTTGATGCACCTGTACTGACCTTGCCTTCTGGATGATAGCGGGGTGAACAGGCAGTGGCTCAAGGCGTTGATGTCCTTGATGATCTTTTTGGCCTTCCTGTGACATCGGTGCTGTATGTGTCTTGGAGGGCGGGTAGTTTGCCCCCGGTAATGCATTCGGCAGACCGCACCACCCTCTGGAGAGCCCTGCGTTTGTGGGCGGTGCAGTTGCCGTACCAGGCGGTGATACAGCCCGACAGGATGCTCTCAATTGTGCATCAGTAAAAGTTTTTGAGGGTTTTAGGTGCTAAGCCAAATTTCTTCAGCCTCCTGAGGTTGAAGAGGCTCTGTTGCGCCTTCTTCACCACACTTTCTGCGTGGGTGGACCATTTCAGTTTGTCAGTGATGTGTACGCCAAGGAACTTGAAGCTTTCTACCTTCTCCACTGCGGTCCCGTCGATGTGGATAGGGGGGTGCACCCTCTGCTGTTTCCTGAAGTCCACAATCATCTCCTTTGTTTTGTTGATGTTGAGTGAGAGGTTATTTTCCTGGCACCACACTCCCAGAGCCCTCACCTCCTCCCTGTAGGCGGTCTCGTCATTGTTGGTAATCAAGCCTACTACTGTTGTGTCGTCTGCAAACTTGATGATTGAGTTGGAGGCATGTGTGGCCACGCAGTCATGGGTGAACAGGGAGTACAGGAGGGGGCTGAGCACGCACCCTTGTGGGGCCCCAGTGTTGAGGATCAGCGAAGTGGAGATGTTGTTTCCTACCTTCACCACCTGGGGGCGGCCCGAATGATGATGAGGAGGAGGAGGAGGAGTCTACTAGGAGTGTGCTGATGTACTTCAGCTGCACTACTCGTGGTCCTGTGTGACTCAGTTGGTATAGAGTAGACCCTGGAGCAATGGGTTGTGGGTCAGAAGTAGTGTTCTCTGTAGTGAACAGGGTGAAGCCATTTTGGATGTAGTCTAAGGCCATCTGGACAGGATGGGGGGGGGGGGGGGGGAGCACACATCTAATTTATCTGAGTTAGAGTCAGTCTCCTTCCTTCCCACATGATTACTATCCTGCAATGACCTGGTTATCAGACCATGCTGGTTCATTTAACCAGCATTGAACTCTCTCACACACACACACACACACACACACACACACACACACACACACACACACACACACACACACACACACACACACACACACACACACACACACACACACACACACACACACACACACACACACACACACACACACACACACACACACACACACACACACACACACACACACACACAGTCTTGTTCAAAATCCTATTTTCCCCGACCCCCTCTGTAGCTCAGCTGGTAGAGCACGGGGCTTGTAACGCCAGGGTAGTGGGTTCGATCCCCGGGACCACCCATACACAAAAAAAATGTATGCACACATGACTGTAAGTTGCTTTAGATAAAAATGTATGCTAAATGGCATGTTATTCTATTACACTGCTCAAAAAAATAAAGGGAACACTAAATTAACACATCCTAGATCTGAATGAATAAATAATCTTATTAAATACTTTTTTCTTTACATAGTTGAATGTGCTGACAACAAAATCACACAAAAATTAATCAATGGAAAATCAAATGTATCAACCCATGGAGGTCTGGATTTGGAGTCACCCTCAAAATTAAAGTGGAAAACCACACTACAGGCTGATCCAACTTTGATGTAATGTCCTTAAAACAAGTCAAAATGAGGCTCAGTAGTTTGTGTGGCCTCCACGTGCCTGTATGACCTCCCTACAACGCCTGGGCATGCTCCTGATGAGGTGGCGGATGGTCTCCTGAGGGATCGCCTCCCAAACCTGGACTAAAGCATCCGCCAACTCCTGGACAGTCTGTGGTGCAACGTGGCGTTGGTGGATGGAGTGAGACATGATGTCCCAGATGTGCTCAATTGAATTCAGGTCTGGGGAACGGGCGGGCCAGTCCATAGCATCAATGCCTTCCTCTTGCAGGAACTGCTGACACACTCCAGCCACATGAGGTCTAGCATTGTCTTGCATTAGGAGGAACCCAGGGCCAACCGCACCAGCATATGGTCTCACAAGGGGTCTGAGGATCTCATCTCGGTACCTAATGGCAGTCAGGCTACCTCTGGCGAGCACATGGAGGGCTGTGCGGCCCCCCAAAGAAATGCCACCCCACACCATGACTGACCCACCGCCAAACCGGTGATGCTGGAGGATGTTGCAGGCAGCAGAACGTTCTCCACGGCGTCTCCAGACTCTGTCACGTCTGTCACATGTGCTCAGTGTGAACCTGCTTTCATCTGTGAAGAGCACAGGGCGCCAGTGGCGAATTTGCCAATCTTGGTGTTCTCTGGCAAATGCCAAACGTCCTGCACGATGTTGGGCTGTAAGAACAACCCCCACCTGTGGACGTCGGGCCCTCATACCACCCTCATGGAGTCGGTTTCTGACCGTTTGAGCAGACACATGCACATTTGTGGCCTGCTGGAGGTCATTTTGCAGGGCTCTGTCAGTGCTCCTCCTGCTCCTCCTTGCACAAAGGTGGAGGTAGCAGTCCTGCTGCTGGGTTGTTGCCCTCCTACGGCCTCCTCCACGTCTCCTGATGTACTGGCCTGTCTCCTGGTAGCGCCTCCATGCTCTGGACACTACGCTGACAGACACAGCAAACCTTCTTGCCACAGCTCGCATTGATGTGCCATCCTGGATGAGCTGCACTACCTGAGCTACTTGTGTGGGTTGTAGACTCTGTCTCATGCTACCACTAGAGTGAAAGCACCGCCAGCATTCAAAAGTGACCAAAACATCAGACAGGAAGCATAGGAACTGAGAAGTGGTCTGTGGTCACCACCTGCAAAACCAGTCCTTTATTGGGGGTGTCTTGCTAATTGCCTATAATTTCCACCTGTTGTCTATTCCATTTGCACACCAGCATGTGACATTTATTGTCAATCAGTGTTGCTTCCTAAGTGGACAGTTTGATTTCACAGAAGTGTGATTGACTTGGAGTTACATTGTGTTGTTTAAGTGTTCCCTTTATTTTTTTGAGCAGTGTATTATAACCCTAAACCTAACCCTTACCTGTACTCTTACCCTAACCCTCACCCAAAAACCTAACCTTAACCGTAACCCTAACCCTAGCTCCTAACCCTAAAACTATCCCTAGCTCCTAACCCTAGCCCGTATCAAAAATTCTAACCCTAACACTCAGTCTAACCTTCACCCTATACCCCCTAGAAATAGCATTTTACCTTGTGGGGATCAACAAAATGTCCCCAGTTGGTCAAATTTTTGTTTGTTTACTATTATTGTGGGGACACACAAACACAAACACACACACACAATCAATCCACCCCGGTGCTCAACCCCTCCCTCAACTCTCTTCCTTCCCATGGGTAGTACGGTCAGATGCTGTCACCCGTGGAGTGATGGTAGTCATACAGTAAGTCTCTCAGCAAACACAGCTTTATTGACCAAGGGATCCAGATCCTCCCCTGCCTCCCCTCCCTCCCCTGCCTCCCCCACTATTGGAAACGAGAAGGATGGAGAAAAATAAGGAGGGAGTCAGAGGGTTGTTGTATATTCCCTCCTGAGCCCATATCTTCAATTTATTGTTGTGTGTGTGTGTGTGCCTGTACTAGTGTGTATGTGTGCATGCATTTATGTGTGTGCATGCGTATTGCGTAGGCAGAGGAGGACATTATCAGTGCGATACGCAGCAGCTGTTTGGGATCAGAGTTCTCCCACTGAGAGACATAGGACGCTGATTGGTGCAGATTCTGTCTGGGGCTGATTGGTGCCAGTCTGGTGTGTTCAACTGTATAATAAACATCCAGAAAACCCTGATGAAGGCTTAGAGCTGAAGATGCAATGGTTTGATTTTTATTACCTTCCACAAAGCTCTGACGAAGGCCAAGAGGCCGAACAGGAAGCTTGAATAGGAAAAGTGATATGAGTAAGAAGGAATAACATTATTCACCTGCAATAAGATCATTCAGGTGGGCCAGGGCTTTTTTAAATATGAACTTCCATTGCCCTCCAAGAGTGGCTGAATTTCCTTATCACTTCAGTGTATATACACACACACCAAGACAAGATGGTTCCTCCAGGGCTCTATGGGATGGGTGATGGTTCTATGTGGAACCATAATGATTCAAAAGAACCCTATGAGCCCTTCGCTGTTTCTGTGCAGTTCACAAAGGTTCTTTGTTCTTCAGTGAGTGAGTGTGTCCATTCCAGTTGATCTGATCTGTTGTGTTATGCCATTACTGTGAGGACAGACGCTGGGGGACGAGTAAGCAGGGAGTGAACAGGGAGTGAACACGTATTGAACAAAACAGACAGGAACCAAAAACGCCGACGGCGTCTGGACAACGGAAACGAAACAGGTGTGCGTAATGATGGGCAGCCTGGCGCCGTCGAGGAGGAGCGGGAGCAGGCGTGACAATTACATGTTATAGACCATGGCCAGTGATGAGTCGTGTGAAAGCATCACGTATGGCCTTGTGTCTATTGAGAACTGACGTCTAAAAATCATTGGTTCTCTCAATGATGTCTTCAGGGTAGTTACGGGGAAATTAAGCTTCTGCAGTATTGAGGATTTCCATCCAAATAGGTTCATTACTCAGCGCTTCATATCCGTTCACAATGCACATTAGTGGCATCTGCTGGTAAGCAACAAATAGCAATTTTTTAACATTTTAGTCATTTAGAGACTCTCTTAACCAGAGCGACTTACAGTTAGTGAGTGCATACATTTTTCATACTGGCCCACCGTGGGAAGCGAACCACAACCCTGGCGTTGCAAGCGCCATGCTCTACCAACTGAGCTACAAGTGATTATCAGATCTGTTTTTTTGCCTCTACTGATTTGATCAAAACTCCGCGGCGCAGCAGTAAGTCTTTATCTTTAGCAACCTACAGTCTTTTGGATTGCCAGGTTCACATCTTACATCATGCTTCCTTTTGTTGCCTTCAACTTTACTATTGTTCTAACAGAACCTATGGCATTATTTAAGATAGTTACCTACTTTACCTGCTAAGCTACCAGTCAGGTGTAATTACATGTACAACATCCTAACTAGTTGTATAAGTACAATAACCAGTAAAGGTCGTGTTTGAAAGCAGCTTCATCAAAGAAAGGACCGGAACCAAGGCGAAAATCAGTGGGATCTCGCATTTCGCAACACATGTTTGAAAAAGCACATGCTCAAACGAAGCTTCTGACATCATTGATGATGTAATTCTGATAAAGTGATACACGCATCGCACACTGCTTCGAAGTTAGCTGCTTAGCGATTTCGACGCATGCCTCGGAGCTTCAGTATGAAACGTAACATCACTGCTTCAGGGACCCTCAGCTGTTCCTGCGCCTAGCACACCCTGATTCTGCTTGTCAGTTAACACAATAATAACACCTATGGAATATTAACAACACAATACTGCTAATCCTGTATTATTCTTCAACATATTATTTGTAGAACCTTGAGATTAGAAAAGTTATTTATAGAACCATTAGAAAGGGTTCCATACTGCACCAAAAAGTGCTGTAACCATAGCAGAACTCTTTTTGGTGCTATATATAATATTTTTGAATAGTTCTTTATAGAAGGAGAGAGAGAGAGAGAGAGAGAGAGGGAGAGAAAGAGAGGCAAGAGAGGCAGAGAGAGAGAGAGAGACAGAGGGAGAGAGAGAGAGGCA
>NW_028158918.1:25000-29731 GCF_964263955.1 Coregonus lavaretus | reverse complement strand
AAACCCCACCTCTTTAAGGAATACCTGGGATAGGATAAAGTAATCCTTCTACCCCCCCCAAATTGTAAAGTGGTTATCCCACTGGCTATAGGGTGAACGCACCAATTTGTGAGTCGCTCTGGCTAAGAGCGTCTGCTAAATGACGTTAATGTGCCCTTGAGCAAGGCACTTAACCCTAATTGCTCCTGTAAGTCGCTCTGGATAAGAGCGTCTGCTAAATGACTAAAATGTAATGTAAAATGTCATGCAATAAAATGCAAATTAATTACTTAAAAATCATACAATGTGATTTTCTGGATTTTTGTTTTAGATTCCGTCTCTCACAGTTGAAGTGTACCTATGATAAACATTACAGACCTCTACATGCTTTGTAAGTAGGAAAACCTGCAAAATCAGCAGTGTATCAAATACTTGTTCTCCCCACTGTATATATATACAGTGGGGGAAAAAAGTAGTTAGTCAGCCACCAATTGTGCAAGTTCTCCCACTTAAAAAGATGAGAGAGACCTGTAATTTTCATAATAGGTACACGTCAACTATGACAGACAAATTGAGGAAAAAAAATCCAGAAAATCACATTGTAGGATTTTTTATGAATTTATTTGCAAATTATGCTGGAAAATAAGTATTTGGTCACCTACAAACAAGCAAGATTTCTGGCTCTCACAGACCTGTAACTTCTTCTTTAAGAGGCTCCTCTGTCCTCCACTCGTTACCTGTATTAATGGCACCTGTTTGAACTTGTTATCAGTATAAAAGACACCTGTCCACAACCTCAAACAGTCACACTCCAAACTCCACTATGGCCAAGACCAAAGAGCTGTCAAAGGACACCAGAAACAAAATTGTAGACCTGCACCAGGCTGGGAAGACTGAATCTGCAATAGGTAAGCAGCTTGGTTTGAAGAAATCAACTGTGGGAGCAATTATTAGGAAATGGAAGACATACAAGACCACTGATAATCTCCCTCGATCTGGGGCTCCACGCAACATCTCACCCCGTGGGGTAAAAATGATCACAAGAACGGTGAGCAAAAATCCCAGAACCACACGGGGGGACCTAATGAATGACCTGCAGAGAGCTGGGACCAAAGTAACAAAGCCTTCCATCAGTTACACACTACGCCGCCAGGGACTCAAATCCTGCAGTGCCAGACGTGTCCCCCTGCTTAAGCTAGTACATGTCCAGGCCCGTCTGAAGTTTGCTAGAATGCATTTGGATGATCCAGAAGAGGATTGGGAGAATGTCATATGGTCAGATGAAACCAAAATAGAACTTTTTGGTAAAAACTCAACTCGTTGTGTTTGGAGGACAAAGAATGCTGAGTTGCATCCAAAGAACACCATACCTACTGTGAAGCATGGGGGTGGAAACATCATGCTTTGGGGCTGTTTTTCTGCAAAGGGACCAGGACGACTGATCCGTGTAAAGGAAAGAATGAATGGGGCCATGTATCGTGAGATTTTGAGTGAAAACCTCCTTCCATCAGCAAGGGTATTGAAGATGAAACGTGGCTGGGTCTTTCAGCATGACAATGATCCCAAACACACCGCCCGGGCAACGAAGGAGTGACTTCGTAAGAAGCATTTCAAGGTCCTGGAGTGGCCTAGCCAGTCTCCAGATCTCAACCCCATAGAAAATCTTTGGAGGGAGTTGAAGGTCTGTGTTGCCCAGCGACAGCCCCAAAACATCACTGCTCTAGAGGAGATCTGCATGGAGGAATGGGCCAAAATACCGGCAACAGTGTGTGAAGACTTACAGAAAACGTTTGACCTGTGTCATTGCCAACAAAGGGTATATAACAAAGTATTGAGAAACTTTTGTTATTGACCAAATACTTATTTTCCACCATAATTTGCAAATAAATTCATTAAAAATCCTACAATGTGATTTTCTGGATTTTTTTTCTCATTTTGTCTGTCATAGTTGACGTGTACCTATGATGAAAATTACAGGCCTCTCTCATCTTTTTAAGTGGGAGAACTTGCACAATTGGTGGCTGACTAAATACTTTTTTCCCCCACTGTATACACATACATATATATACACATACATATATGCAGTTGAAGTCGGAAGTTTACATACACCTTAGCCAAATACATTTAAACTCAGTTTTTCACAATTCCTGACATTTAATCCTAGTAAAAATGCCCTGTCTTAGATCAGTTAGGATCACCACTTTATTTTAAGAATGTGAAATGTCAGAATAATAGTAGAGAGAATGATTTATTTCAGCTTTTATTTCTTTCATCACATTCCCAGTGGGTCAGAAGTTTACATACACTCAATTAGTATTTGGTAGCATTGCCTTTAAATTGTTTAACTTGAGTCAAATGTTTCGGGTAGCCTTCCACAAGCTTCCCACAATAAGTTGGGTGAATTTTGGCCCATTCCTCCTGACAGAGCTGGTGTAACTGAGTCAGGTTTGTAGGCCTCCTTGCTCGCACACGCTTTTTCAGTTCTGCCCACAAATTTTCTATAGGATTGAGGTCAGGGCTTTGTGATGGCCACTCCAATACCTTGACTTAGCTGTCCTTAAGCCATTTTGCCACAACTTTGGAAGTATGCTTGGGGTCATTGTCTATTTGGAAGACCCATTTGCGACCAAGCTTTAACTTCCTGACTGATGTCTTGAGATGTTGCTTCAATATATCCACATCATTTTCCTTCCTCATGATGCCATCTATTTTGTAAAGTGCACCAGTCCCTCCTGCAACAAAGAACCCCCACAGCATGATGCTGCCACCCCCGTGCTTCACAGTTGGGATGGTGTTCTTCGGCTTGCAAGCGACCCCCTTTTTCCTCCAAACATAACGGTGGTCATTATGGCCAAACAGTTCTATTTTTGTTTCATCAGACCAGAGGACATTTCTCCAAAAAGTACGATCTTTGTCCCCATGTGCAGTTGCAAACCGTAGTCTGGCTTTTTTATGGCGGTTTTGGAGCAGTGGCTTCTTCCTTGCTGAGCTGCCTTTCAGGTTATGTCGATATAGGACTTGTTTTACTGTGGATATAGATACTTTTGTACCTGTTTCCTCCAGCATCTTCACAAGGTCCTTTGCTGTTGTTCTGGGATTGATTTGCACTTTTCGCACCAAAGTACGTTCATCTCTAGGAGACAGAATACGTCTCCTTCCTGAGCGGTATGACAGCTGCGTGGTCCCGTGGTGTTTATACTTGCGTACTATTGTTTGTACAGATGAACATGGAACCTTCAGGCGTTTGGAAATTGCTCCCAAGGATGAACCAGACTTGTGGAGGTCTACAATTTTTGGCTGATTTCTTTTGATTTTCCCATGATGTCAAGCAAAGAGGCACTGAGTTTGAAGGTAGGCCTTGAAATACATCCACAGGTACACCTCCAATTGACTCAAATCAGAAGCTTCTAAAGCCATGACATCATTTTCTGGAATTTTCCAAGCTGTTTAAAGGCACAGTCAACTTAGTGTATGTAAACTTCTGACCCACTGGAATTGTGATGCAGTGAATTATAAGTGGAATAATCTGTCTGTAAGCAATTGTTGGAAAAATGACCTGTGTCATACACAAAGTAGATGTCCTAACAGACTTGCCAAAAATATAGTTTGTTAACAAGACATTTGTGGAGTGGTCCAACCTAAGTGTATGTAAACTTCCGACTTCAACTGTATATACACACAAACATATATACACGCACATATTAAAATACAAAACACATTAATGGGGAAACACAAATAAAACATCACAAATCACCCAGAACAACGGTTACATTCCTCCACAGATAAGTCCCCAATCAATACTTTAAACTGCCCTAACGGCACCAGAACATCAAGATTAAATGATGTTCACAAGCATTTTGCTACACCCGCTATAACATCTGCTAAACACGTGTATGTGACAAATAAAATTTGATTTGATTTTGATTTGAAATGTATTTAGAATGTTGTTCCAGCAATAGGGTGCATTAAAAGTCCCTAGGAACCTCAAGAGTTAACCAATCAGGCAACTCAGACGGAAGTTTATGAAGTAGGGCCTTGTAAACAAAAAGGGAGTAATGTAGAGATCTACGGGTCTTTAGCGAAGTCCAGCCAACCTTTTTATACAGGATGCAGTGATGAGTATCAAAACTTTCACCTGAAACAAAACGAAGGGCACTATGGTAGACGGCATCCAAAGGGTTAAGAGTAGTAGCAGCTGCACTTTGATAATAATATCACCATAATCAAGAACAGATCAAAAGGATGACTGAGTAATCTGCTTCCTACTGCTTAGAGAAAGGCACCATCTGTTTCTGTTGGAAAAAGACTACTTTAAATCTTAGCTTCTTAACCAGCTCATCTGTATGTTTTTTTTCAACGTCAAGTCCGTATGAGTCCAAATCCCTTCATTTATATATGCGGGAACACGTTAGATTGGAGAAACATCTAATGAGTGAACATGTAGTTCATCTGAAACATGCTTATGAGAGTTTAAAAACAACATGTATTTTTTGTTTTTTTGTTTTAAATCAGCAAGGTATTCATTCCTGCATAGCTATAAAATCTGACTGTAGTTTTGACACAGCCGGATCAGCAGTCGGGGCAATAGCATACATAATAGTATCATTCGCATATAGGATTACATTTATTTTGTTTATTTTAATTTTACAGATTGACCAATAGTGTTTATATAAATAGTGAACAGAACAGGTCCCGAAATCAACCCCTGTGGTACACCTTTATGTACTTGGAGGGAGGGAGGGAGGGAGGGAG
>NW_028158918.1:15000-22500 GCF_964263955.1 Coregonus lavaretus | reverse complement strand
TAAAATTGTATTTGTCACATGCGCCGAATACATCAGACCTTACTGTGAAATGCTTACTTATAAGCCCTTAACCAACATTGCAGTTCAAGAAATAGAGTTAAGAAAATATTTACTAAATATGCTAAAGTCAAAAATTAAATATAATGAACACATAACAAGGCTAATAACAAGGCTATATACAGAGGGTACCGGTACAGAGTCAATGTGCGGGGATACAGGTTAGTCGAGGTAATTTGTACATGTAAGTAGGGGTAAAGTGACTATACATAGATAATAAACAACGAGTAGCAGCAGCGTAAAAACAAAGGGGTGGGGGGGGGGGTCCATGTAAATAGTCCGGGTGGCCATTTGATTAATTGTTCAGCAGTCTTATATTTTGGGGGTAGAAGCTGATAAGGAGCCTTTTGTACCTAGACTAGGTGCTCCGGTACCGCTTGCCGTGCGGTAGCAGAGAGAACAGTCTATGACTAGGGTGACTGGAGTCTTTTAAAATGTTATGGGCCTTCTTCCGACACCGACTAGTATATAGGTCCTGGATGGCAGGAAGCTTGGTCCCAGTGATGTATTGGGCCGTACGCACTACCCTCTGTAGCGCCTTATGGTTGGATGCCGAGCAGTTGCCATACCAGGCGGTGATGCAACCGGTCAGGATGCTCTCAATGGTGCAGCTGTATAACTTTTTGAGGATCTGGGGACCCATGCCAAATATTTTCAGTCTCCTGAGGGTGAAAATGTGTCTTGGTGTGTTTGGACCATGATAGTTTGTTGGTGATGTGGACACCAAGGAACTTGAAACTCTCGACCCGCTCCACTACAGACCCTCTACCTCTCCAACCCTCTACCCCTCCAAACCTCCACCCCTCTACCCCTCCACCCTTCCACTGCTCCGCTCATCCACCCCTCCACTGTCTCTGTGTGTGTGTGTGTGTGTGTGTGTGTTGCTTGGGGGCCAGGTGAGACCCCAGGGAGGGGGGGTAGGTAACACATAGGATGACTGTGGCAGCTGTTCAGGAGCAGAGCTCTGCTGTGGTGTGTGTGTGTATTGTATGTGTGTGTGTGTAGGCCTATGGGCATGCAATTGTATGTGTGTGTGTGTCAGTGCGTGTGTGTACATGCACACGTGTGTGTTTTTGTGTGTGTGTGTGTGATTAGGTTAGGGTTGCCGTTTCAGGTATATGAGGTTGCTCTGTAAACACAGTGATGTGTAGAATGTGACTTGTTAGAATGTCTGCCTCTTGGTCTGAACTCTACTCACGTTACCTTCACCTAATAATCACACACTAAAATACCTCTCTCCCCCTCTCTCCCCCTCTCCCTATCCTCCCTCCCTTTCTCTCTCTCTACCTCTACCACTCTCTCTCTTGCTCTTGCTCTCTCTCTTTACCTCTTCCACTCACTCTCTCTACCTCTCCCACTCCATCTTTCTTGCTCTCTGGCTCTACCTCTCCCACTCTCTCTTCCTCTCCTATCTCTCGCTCTCTTTCCCACGCTTGTATCTTTCTTTCTCTTTCTGTTTTCTTATCTCTCTCTTTTTCACCTCTCTCACACTGACAGATGATCTGACAGGTGAAGTGAGCCCAAAGCCATACCGTTGATGAAGTGAGCCCATAGCCATACCGTTGATGTAGTGAGCCCATAGCCATACCGTTGATGAAGTGAGCCCAAAGCCATACCATTGATGAAGTGAGCCCAAAGCCATACCTTTGATGTAGTGAGCCCAAAGCCATACCTTTGATGAAGTGAGCCCATAGCCATACCGTTGATGTAGTGAGCCCATAGCCATACCTTTGATGTAGTGAGCCCAAAGCCATACCTTTGATGTAGTGAGCCCATAGCCATACCTTTGATGTAGTGAGCCCATAGCCATGCATTTGATGAAGTGAGCCCATAGCCATACCTTTGATGTAGTGAGCCCAAAGGCATTCCTTTGATGTAGTGAGCCCATAGCCATGCCTTTGATGAAGTGAGACCATAGCCATACCTTTGATGTAGTGAGCCCATAGCCATACCTTTGATGAAGTGAGGCCAAAGGCATTCCTTTGATGTAGTGAGCCCAAAGCTATACCTTTGATGTAGTGAGCCCATAGCCATACCTTTGATGAAGTGAGCCCAAAGCCATACCTTTGATGTAGTGAGCCCATAGCCATACCTTTGATGAAGTGAGCCCAAAGCCATACCTTTGATGTAGTGAGCCCAAAGCCATACATTTGATGTAGTGAGCCCAAAGCCGTACCTTTGATGTAGTGAGCCCATAGCCATACCTTTGATGAAGTGAGCCCAAATCCATACCTTTGATGTAGTGAGCCCATAGCCATACCTTTGATGAAGTGAGCCCAAAGCCATACCTTTGATGTAGTAAGCCCAAAGCCATACCTTTGATGTAGTGAGCCCAAAGACATACCTTTGATGTAGTGAGCCCATAGCCATACCTTTGATGAAGTGACCCCAAAGCCATACCTTTGATGTAGTGAGCCCTAAGCCATACATTTGATGTAGTGAGCCCAAAGCCATACCTTTGATGTAGTGAGCCCATAGCCATACCTTTGATGAAGTGAGCCCAAAGCCATACCTTTGATGTAGTGAATCCATAGCCATACCTTTGATGTAGTGAGCCCAAAGCCATAACTTTGATGTAGTGAGCCCAAAGCCATACCTTTGATGTAGTGAGCCCAAAGCCATACCTTTGATGAAGTGAGCCCAAAGCCATACCTTTGATGTAGTGAGCCCATAGCCATACCTTTGATGTAGTGAGCCCAAAGCCATACCTTTGATGTATTGAGCCCATAGCCATACCTTTGATGTAGTGAGCCCATAGCCATACCTTTGATGTAGTGAGCCCATAGCCATACCTTTGAAGTGAGCCCATAGCCATACCGTTGATGAAGTGAGCCCAAAGCCATACCTTTGATGTAGTGAGCCCAAAGCCATAACTTTGATGTAGTGAGCCCAAAGCCATACATTTGATGTAGTGAGCCCAAAGCCATACCTTTGATGTAGTGAGCCCAAAGCCATATCTTTGATGAAGTGAGGCCAAAGCCATACCTTTGATGTAGTGAGCCCAAAGCCATACCTTTGATGTAGTGAGCCCAAAGCCATAACTTTGATGAATTGAGCCCAAAGCCATACCTTTGATGTAGTGAGCCCAAAGCCATACCTTTGATGAAGTGAGCCCATAGCCATACCTTTGATGTAGTGAGCCCAAAGCCATACCTTTGATGAAGTGAGCCCAAAGCCATACCTTTGATGTAGTGAGCCCATAGCCATGCCTTTGATGTAGTGAGCCCATAGCCATAACTTTGATGTAGTGAGCCCAAAGCCATACCTTTGATGAAGTGAGCCCATAGCCATACCTTTGATGTAGTTAGCCCAAAGCCATAACTTTGATGTAGTGAGCCCAAAGCCATACATTTGATGTAGTGAGCCCATAGCCATACCTTTGATGAAGTGAGCCCAAAGCCATACCTTTGATGTAGTGAGCCCAAAGCCATACCTTTGATGAAGTGAGCCCATAGCCATAACTTTGATGTAGTGAGCCCAAAGCCATACCTTTGATGTAGTGAGCCCATAGCCATACCTTTGATGTAGTGAGCCCATAGCCATGCATTTGATGAAGTGAGCCCATAGCCATACCTTTGATGAAGTGAGCCCAAAGGCATTCCTTTGATGTAGTGAGCCCATAGCCATGCCTTTGATGAAGTGAGACCATAGCCATACCTTTGATGTAGTGAGCCCATAGCCATACCTTTGATGAAGTGAGGCCAAAGGCATTCCTTTGATGTAGTGAGCCCAAAGCTATACCTTTGATGTAGTGAGCCCATAGCCATACATTTGATGAAGTGAGCCCAAAGCCATACCTTTGATGTAGTGAGCCCATAGCCATACCTTTGATGAAGTGAGCCCAAAGCCATACCTTTGATGTAGTGAGCCCAAAGCCATACATTTGATGTAGTGAGCCCAAAGCCGTACCTTTGATGTAGTGAGCCCATAGCCATACCTTTGATGAAGTGAGCCCAAATCCATACCTTTGATGTAGTGAGCCCATAGCCATACCTTTGATGAAGTGAGCCCAAAGCCATACCTTTGATGTAGTAAGCCCAAAGCCATACCTTTGATGTAGTGAGCCCAAAGACATACCTTTGATGTAGTGAGCCCATAGCCATACCTTTGATGAAGTGACCCCAAAGCCATACCTTTGATGTAGTGAGCCCTAAGCCATACATTTGATGTAGTGAGCCCAAAGCCATACCTTTGATGTAGTGAATCCATAGCCATACCTTTGATGTAGTGAGCCCAAAGCCATAACTTTGATGTAGTGAGCCCAAAGCCATAACTTTGATGTAGTGAGCCCAAAGCCATACCTTTGATGTAGTGAGCCCAAAGCCATACCTTTGATGAAGTGAGCCCAAAGCCATACCTTTGATGTAGTGAGCCCATAGCCATACCTTTGATGTAGTGAGCCCAAAGCCACACCTTTGATGTATTGAGCCCATAGCCATACCTTTGATGTAGTGAGCCCATAGCCATACCTTTGATGTAGTGAGCCCATAGCCATACCTTTGATGTAGTGAGCCCATAGCCATACCTTTGAAGTGAGCCCATAGCCATACCGTTGATGAAGTGAACCCAAAGCCATACCTTTGATGTAGTGAGCCCAAAGCCATAACTTTGATGTAGTGAGCCCAAAGCCATACATTTGATGTAGTGAGCCCAAAGCCATACCTTTGATGTAGTGAGCCCATAGCCATACCTTTGATGTAGTGAGCCCAAAGCCATACCTTTGATGTAGTGAGCGCATAGCCATACCTTTGATGGAGTGAGCCCATAGCCATACCTTTGATGTAGTGAGCCCAAAGCCATACCTTTGATGTAGTGAGCCCATAGCCATGCCTATGATGTAGTGATTCCATAGCCATACCTTTGATGTAGTGAGCCCATAGCCATACCTTTGATGTAGTGAGCCCATAGCCATACCTTTGAAGTGAGCCCATAGCCATACCGTTGATGAAGTGAGCCCAAAGCCATACCTTTGATGTAGTGAGCCCAAAGCCATAACTTTGATGTAGTGAGCCCATAGCCATACATTTGATGTAGTGAGCCCATAGCCATACCTTTGATGAAGTGAGCCCAAAGCCATACCTTTGATGTAGTGAGCCCAAAGCCATACCTTTGATGAAGTGAGCCCAAAGCCATACCTTTGATGTAGTGAGCCCATAGCCATACCTTTGATGTAGTGAGCCCATAGCCATACCTTTGATGTAGTGAGCCCATAGCCATACCTTTGAAGTGAGCCCATAGCCATACCGTTGATGAAGTGAGCCCAAAGCCATACCTTTGATGTAGTGAGCCCAAAGCCATAACTTTGATGTAGTGAGCCCATAGCCATACATTTGATGTAGTGAGCCCATAGCCATACCTTTGATGAAGTGAGCCCAAAGCCATACCTTTGATGTAGTGAGCCCAAAGCCATACCTTTGATGAAGTGAGCCCAAAGCCATACCTTTGATGTAGTGAGCCCAAAGCCATACCTTTGATGAAGTGAGCCCATAGCCATACCTTTGATGTAGTGAGCCCAAAGCCATACCTTTGATGAAGTGAGCCCATAGCCATACCTTTGATGTAGTGAGCCCAAAGCCATACCTTTGATGTAGTGAGCCCAAAGCCATAACTTTGATGAATTGAGCCCAAAGCCATACCTTTGATGTAGTGAGCCCAAAGCCATACCTTTGATGAAGTGAGCCCATAGCCATACCTTTGATGTAGTGAGCCCAAAGCCATACCTTTGATGTAGTGAATCCATAGCCATACCTTTGATGTAGTGAGCCCAAAGCCATAACTTTGATGTAGTGAGCCCAAAGCCATACCTTTGATGTAGTGAGCCCAAAGCCATACCTTTGATGAAGTGAGCCCAAAGCCATACCTTTGATGTAGTGAGCCCATAGCCATACCTTTGATGTAGTGAGCCCAAAGCCATACCTTTGATGTATTGAGCCCATAGCCATACCTTTGAAGTGAGCCCATAGCCATACCGTTGATGAAGTGAGCCCAAAGCCATACCTTTGATGTAGTGAGCCCAAAGCCATAACTTTGATGTAGTGAGCCCAAAGCCATACATTTGATGTAGTGAGCCCAAAGCCATACCTTTGATGTAGTGAGCCCAAAGCCATATCTTTGATGAAGTGAGGCCAAAGCCATACCTTTGATGTAGTGAGCCCAAAGCCATACCTTTGATGTAGTGAGCCCATAGCCATACCTTTGATGTAGTGAGCCCAAAGCCATACCTTTGATGTAGTGAGCCCATAGCCATACCTTTGATGGAGTGAGCCCATAGCCATACCTTTGATGTAGTGAGCCCAAAGCCATACCTTTGATGTAGTGAGCCCATAGCCATGCCTTTGATGTAGTGAGCCCATAGCCATACCTTTGATGTAGTGAGCCCATAGCCATACCTTTGATGTAGTGAGCCCATAGCCATACCTTTGAAGTGAGCCCATAGCCATACCGTTGATGAAGTGAGCCCATAGCCATACCTTTGATGTAGTGAGCCCAAAGCCATAACTTTGATGTAGTGAGCCCATAGCCATACATTTCATGTAGTGAGCCTTAGCCATACCTTTGATGAAGTGAGCCCAAAGCCATACCTTTGATGTAGTGAGCCCAAAGCCATACCTTTGATGAAGTGAGCCCAAAGCCATACCTTTGATGTAGTGAGCCCAAAGCCATACCTTTGATGAAGTGAGCCCATAGCCATACCTTTGATGTAGTGAGCCCATAGCCATACCTTTGAAGTGAGCCCATAGCCATACCGTTGATGAAGTGAGCCCATAGCCATACCTTTGATGTAGTGAGCCCAAAGCCATAACTTTGATGAATTGAGCCCAAAGCCATACATTTGATGTAGTGAGCCCAAAGCCATACCTTTGATGAAGTGAGCCCATAGCCATACCTTTGATGTAGTGAGCCCAAAGCCATACCTTTGATGTAGTGAGCCCAAAGCCATAACTTTGATGAATTGAGCCCAAAGCCATACCTTTGATGTAGTGAGCCCAAAGCCATACCTTTGATGAAGTGAGCCCATAGCCATACCTTTGATGTAGTGAGCCCAAAGCCATACCTTTGATGAAGTGAGCCCAAAGCCATACCTTTGATGTAGTGAGCCCATAGCCATGCCTTTGATGTAGTGAGCCCATAGCCATAACTTTGATGTAGTGAGCCCAAAGCCATACCTTTGATGAAGTGAGCCCATAGCCATACCTTTGATGTAGTTAGCCCAAAGCCATAACTTTGATGTAGTGAGCCCAAAGCCATACATTTGATGTAGTGAGCCCATAGCCATACCTTTGATGAAGTGAGCCCAAAGCCATACCTTTGATGTAGTGAGCCCAAAGCCATACCTTTGATGAAGTGAGCCCAAAGCCATACCTTTGATGTAGTGAGCCCAAAGCCATACCGTTGATGAAGTGAGCCCATAGCCATACCTTTGATGTAGTGAGCCCATAGCCA
>NW_028158918.1:5000-10000 GCF_964263955.1 Coregonus lavaretus | reverse complement strand
CCATTGACATTAGTCTGGGTCCCATTGACATTAGTCTGGGTCCCATTGACATTAGTCTGGGTCCCATTGACATTAGTCTGGGTCCCATTGACATTAGTCTGGGTCCCATTGACATTAGTCTGGGTCCCATTTGACATTAGTCTGGGTCCCATTGACATTAGTCTGGGTCCCATTGACATTAGTCTGGGTCCCATTGACATTAGTCTGGGTCCCATTGACATTAGTCTGGGTCCCATTGACATTAGTCTGGGTCCCATTGACATTAGTCTGGGTCCCATTGACATTAGTCTGGGTCCCATTGACATTAGTCTGGGCCCCATTGACATTAGTCTGGGCCCCATTGACATTAGTCCTGGGCCCCATTGACATTAGTCTGGGCCCCATTGACATTAGTCTGGGCCCCATTGACATTAGTCTGGGTCCCATTGACATTAGTCTGGGTCCCATTGACATTAGTCTGGGTCCCATTGACATTAGTCTGGTCCCATTGACATTAGTCTGGGTCCCATTGACATTAGTCTGGGTCCCATTGACATTAGTCTGGGTCCATGACATTAGTCTGGGTCCCATTAGTCTGGGTCCCATTGACATTAGTCTGGGTCCCATTGACATTAGTCTGGGTCCCATTGACATTAGTCTGGGTCCCATTGACATTAGTCTGGGCCCCATTGACATTAGTCTGGGCCCCATTGACATTAGTCTGGGTCCCATTGACATTAGTCTGGGTCCCATTGACATTAGTCTGGGTCCCATTGACATTAGTCTGGGTCCCATTGACATTAGTCTGGGTCCCATTGACATTAGTCTGGGTCCCATTAGTCTGGGTCCCATTAGTCTGGGTCCCATTGACATTAGTCTGGGTCCCATTGACATTAGTCTGGGTCCAATATCATAGACATTAGTCTGGGTCCCATTAGTCTGGGTCCCATTAGTCTGGGTCCCATTGACATTAGTCTGGGTCCCATTGACATTAGTCTGGGTCCCATTGACATTAGTCTGGGTCCCATTGACATTAGTCTGGGTCCCATTGACATTAGTCTGGGTCCCATTGACATTAGTCTGGGTCCCATTGACATTAGTCTGGGTCCATTGACATTAGTCTGGGTCCCATTGACGTAAATGAATGGTCCTCTAGCTCAGTTGGTAGAGCATTGCCTTTCTAGGATTGTGGGTTCCATTTCTCAGCTGGGCCCCCCATATGTAAAATGTATGCAGACATGACTGTAAGGAGCTTTGGATAAAAGCGTCTGCTAATATTATATACTGGATATTAATGATGTAAGACAGTCTGAAATAACCACTTATCTCCATTGTGAATCAGGCCCTTTACTATTAGTTTTAATTCTATTCATTTTACATCTATGCTCTAGGCTTACGATGACCGCAAACCAACCCTTGACCTTTATGACCTTGTGGGTGGGTCCTAAGTTTGAGTCGGGGTTGACAGTTGCTGATGACCTTGTGGGTGGGTCCTAAGTTTGAGTCGGGGGTTGACAGTTGCTGTCTGTCTCTCCATGCCTATCTGTTCATCTTTTTAGTCACAGAGAGAGAAATAAATGTTATTTTCCTTCAGTCTTTTCTTTCACAGTCTGGTAAGCTTCAGGCGGAGATAGTGTCTCTGAGGCCAAACCGTGTGTGTGTGACAGGGTGTGACAGGTGTATGTGTCGTGGTTATATTTGTTTGTTTCTGACTTTGTGTGTTTTGCTATCAGAGCAAACGTTGGGTGGAGGGATATATCGGGGGAAGTGCGGCTGGGTGGGGTGGTGAGGCGTGACGCTCCCTGCCAACCCCTGTCTGTACAGTATACATCCACCCAAAATCCTAGTTACCTGTCTGGAGGATACATATCAAACAGGACAGATGGAAATACTATGGAAGAAATATGACTGTATGAGAGAATGTTGATACGTGTGTGTGTGTGTGTGTGTGTGTGTGTGTGTGTGTGTGTGTGCGTCAGCGCTCCACCTTTATTAGTGTAGACCTGTTCTAAGGAGCAGCAAGCAGCAGAAGACACACACACACACACACACACACACACACACACACACACACACACACACACACACCTCAGCAGCAGCAGAAGACACACACACACACACACACACACACACACACACACACACCACAGCAGCAGCAGAAGAGAGGATGTGATAAAATAGTGATGTGCTGTGAGAATCCCGGCCCGGAGTTTGGGCCGTCGCTAATAACACCCAATGAAAGCCTACTCTCAGCAGTTTAGGGGTAGAGGTGGTGTGTGTGTGTGTTGATTAGGTGCAACAAGGCGTGTGTGTGTGATGGAGTCTGTCCCGGAGGTGAAGGGGGGTTACAGCATGCTTCTCTCTTCATCAATATTATACCCCTCTATTCCCTCCCTCCCTCCCTCCTCCTTTGCTCCCTCGTTATCTGGAACGGAGTGCAGGCAGAAGGGACAGGACACTAGCTGATAGCGATTGTTTATCCCGTGGTTGAGAAATTGCTGATCTGTCCGTTTTTCTGACAGACCGGTGATCTCTCTCTCTCTCTCTCTCTCTCTCTCTCTCTCTCTCTCTCTCTCTCTCTCTCTCTCTCTCTCTCTCTCTCTCTCTTCTCTCTCTCTCTCTCTCTCTCTCTCTCTCTCTCTCTCTCTCTCTCTCCTTCCATCTCTCTTTCTCTCTCTGCACACAGATACAGATATTGGCACCTATCAGTACTATGACAAAGGAGAGCCAGGTAAATATGTTCCTATTTCCACCACACACACACGCATACACACACACATACATACACACAATACACACACGTGTGCATGTTGAGCAGCTGCACATCTCTTGTCCATCTTCAGTGAGATGATGCTCTCACTCAAAGCCATTTAATTTGGAGGATTACAGAAGTATGGCTTGATGTCTCAGTGGAGGAGAAGGATGGCTTGATATCTCAGTGGAGGAGAAGTATGGCTTGATATCTCAGTGGAGGAGAAGGATGGCTTGATATCTCATTGGAGGAGAAGTATGGCTTGATATCTCAGTGGAGGAGAAGGATGGCTTGATATCTCAGTGGAGGAGAAGTATGGCTTGATATCTCAGTGGAGGAGAAGGATGGCTTGATATCTCAGTGGAGGAGAAGGATGGCTTGATATCTCAGTGGAGGAGAAGTATGGCTTGATATCTCAGTGGAGGAGAAGGATGGCTTGATATCTCAGTGGAGGAGAAGGATGGCTTGATATCTCAGTGGAGGAGAAGGATGGCTTGATATCTCAGTGGAGGAGAACTATAGCTTGATATCTCAGTGGAGGAGAAGTATGGCTTGATATCTCAGTGGAGGAGAAGGATGGCTTGATATCTCAGTGGAGGAGAAGGATGGCTTGATATCTCAGTGGAGGAGAAGTATGGCTTGAGATCTAAGTGGAGGAGAAGTATGGCTTGATATCTCAGTGGAGGAGAAGTATGGCTTGATATCTCAGTGGAGGAGAAGTATGGCTTGATATCTCAGTGGAGGAGAAGGATGGCTTGATATCTCAGTGGAGGAGAAGGATGGCTTGATATCTCAGTGGAGGAGAAGTATGGCTTGATATCTCAGTGGAGGAGAAGGATGGCTTGATATCTCAGTGGAGGAGAAGGATGGCTTGATATCTCAGTGGAGGAGAAGGATGGCTTGATATCTCAGTGGAGGAGAAGGATGGCTTGATATCTCAGTGGAGGAGAAGTATGGCTTGATATCTCAGTGGAGGAGAAGGATGGCTTGATATCTCAGTGGAGGAGAAGGATGGCTTGATATCTCAGTGGAGGAGAAGAGAGGAGGAGAGGAGAACAAAGGACAGAGAAAGACGAGCAGAGTCCTACATCGCATGTGTCGGCTAATTTAAGCTGTGAATTGATAATGGCATTCTATTAACACACACACACACACCACACTGATATTAACCTCAAATGTAAGACCCCGTTCTTTCCACAAGAGGGAGTCCCAGGCTCATTAGAATTACTAAGGCCCCCTCCCCCCCAACCCCCCCACCCACTAAACCACTAAACTGACCTTGGATCATCGTGTGGGGAACTAGGGGCAACTCCTTCCTACTCTGTCCTGAAGCAGGTGGCTGTGTCTGGGTGTCTTCTCAGCCTCTTATCTGATTAGGGGCCACTAATCCTGGGAGTGGGCTAAACTGCCAGCGGGGCCTACCAGACAGGCCACTTTCCTGCTCCCGGCGGCTGGTCGAGGAGGCATGTCGCTGGGGCTGGGCTGTCGGCTGGGCAGGGTGGAGTGTGGAGGGGCCCTGTTTAGCACTGGCTTGCTGCCCCTGTCCCACCTGGATACACACACACACGTACACAACGTACACAACGTACACCTGGAAACAGTATAACAGTGTACCTCATTGGTTTTGACCTCCTGTACTTTCCTCTTTCTTCCAGCCATCCCATCAGAGCACCACTACTACAGTGACAAACAGTATTTCTCTGAATGTAAGTCCTTTCAAATCACTGCCCTCACAACACAAGCCTTATGCAGAAACTACTAACAATATAAGAAGCCGTAGGTGATGATATTTTGTTGGGCTATATTGTACTATGTTGAGGCAAAAGGGGTGAAGGGAGTTTAGGAGAAGGAAGATGATTTGGGGTGGGGTTAGTTGGGTGATGTTGTAGTGGGCTTGTGTTGGAATAGGTTGAAGAACAGGTCAAGTGCGGTATTTGGGGATGGGGTGAAGTGGGGACTGGTTGAGCGGGTACGTGTGTGTGTGCACTTGTGTGTGTGTGTGTGTGTGTGTGTGTGTGCAGTGTGCACTGGTGAACATGTGTGTGCACACTAGTGGACGTGTGTGTGTGTGTGCTCCCCAGTCCAAACGTCCACCCCAGAGGGGCACCATTATGGACCTAATCATCATCAAACCAGGATGACCATTTTCCATGAAATAACTCTTAGCTAGTCAGTCTGTCAGTCAACATGCCTCTCTCTCTCTACTCATTTATCTCTCTCTCTCTCTTCTCTTCTCATCTCTTTCTCTCTCATCTCTCATCTCTCTCTC